>NC_048572.1:86548414-86555914 GCF_013265735.2 Oncorhynchus mykiss | reverse complement strand
TGATTTTTTTGCGGAAGGGAAAATCACCTGTCAAAATAAAGCAACGTGGAATCATCCCAATCCCTCTAGAGAACTCTCTAGAACAATACAGACGGTCAAGTCAACGCATTTGTTCAGAATCCAGTTTTAATATGAATCAACCATCAAAAGCACATGAAAACACTTCCTCATTACTGTAACAGAAACGGTCTAATTTATTTGGCATCATTCACAAAACTGTTAGGAAATAGACGAGAAGTTATTTTTCTTTTGCTTTAAAAAAAAGAATTCCACCAGCCCAAATATATTAACTCAATTGTACAAATCAAGGTATATACAGGGTTTCTTATCGATCCTATAGCATCTCAACATTAATGTACATAGAGCGATTGAGGTATACCATTCTGTGGGATAAAAATCTATCTGGCATAAGAAGCTTGTCGAGTGCAATATGTAAACTGGCTTTGTGGACATTTTCACATTACTCATTTTTAAATTACTCTGCAATCTTACATTCCTGATTTAGTGGGCACAAATAATCAAAACCAGGAAGTAATAGTTGAAAACAATAACACAAGTCAGTTAGTTATAAGACAAAATGGTTTAAGGTGGTTGTAGTCCAGTTTAGGGTTTAGTAACCCTTACTGTATATAGGCCTACTATGTACATAACCCTTTACTGTATATAGGCCTACTATGTACATCATGTTTTACTGTAGATTATAGTCTTGGAAGGGGAGAATAATGTTGTAAGTGCTTTATAATGGTCAATATTTACAAAGGAGATTCTTCATAATTATTTGTATTGCTGATATTACACTGTATCCCAAACACAACAACCTAGTATTACTTACCCATTCGTTTCTCAACAGATATTTAACACAAACAAATATCTTTATTGCAAATTTATTTTCTATATAGTTTAAAACCAACATTTATTAAAACATTAATAGTAAGAGCTTTGGTACACATGCAAGTTTCTTTTTTTTGAAGAGTGGATTCAGAAAGAGAACAGTATTGTACAAAATAAAAATAATAATAATTACAGTTTTTTTTTGCAAAATTCACTTTTTTTTTGTAGCACCTCTGGTGTTCTGTGTTCCGCACAAAAGCACCTCTGTGGTTGTATCTGGAGCAACACTGGAGCCACGGAGGCTGGGCTGGGGGAGGGACGAGGAGACTGGAGCTACCAGACAGGGAAGCTGGGGGAGGGACGAGGAGACTGGAGCTACCAGACAGGGAAGCTGGGGGAGGGACGAGGAGACTGGAGCTACCAGACAGGGAAGCTGGGGGAGGGACGAGGAGACTGGAGCTACCAGACAGGGAAGCTGGGGGAGGGACGAGGAGACTGGAGCTACCAGACAGGGAGGCTGGGCTGGGGGAGGGACGAGGAGACTGGAACTACCAGACAGGGAGGCTGGGCTGGGGGAGGGACGAGGAGACTGGAGCTACCAGACAGGGAGGCTGGGCTGGCGGAGGGACGAGGAGACTGGAACTACCAGACAGGGAGGCTGGGTTGGGGGAGGGACGAGGAGACTGGAGCTACCAGACAGGGAGGCTGGGCTGGGGGAGGGACGAGGAGACTGGAGCTACCAGACAGGGAAGCTGGGGGAGGGACGAGGAGACTGGAGCTACCAGACAGGGAAGCTGGGGCAGGGACGAGGAGACTGGAGCTACCAGACAGGGAGGCTGGGCTGGGGGAGGGACGAGGAGACTGGAACTACCAGACAGGGAGGCTGGGCTGGGGGAGGGACGAGGAGACTGGAGCTATCAGACAGGGAGGCTGGGCTGGCGGAGGGACGAGGAGACTGGAACTACCAGACAGGGAGGCTGGGCTGGGGGAGGGACGAGGAGACTGGAGCTACCAGACAGGGAAGCTGGGGGAGGGACGAGGAGACTGGAACTACCAGACAGGGAGGCTGGGCTGGGGGAGGGACGAGGAGACTGGAGCTACCAGACAGGGAGGCTGGGCTGGGGGAGGGACGAGGAGACTGGAGCTACCAGACAGGGAGGCTGGGCTGGGGGAGGGACGAGGAGACTGGAGCTACCAG
The DNA here is from genome assembly GCF_013265735.2 of Oncorhynchus mykiss. NCBI lineage: Eukaryota > Metazoa > Chordata > Actinopteri > Salmoniformes > Salmonidae > Oncorhynchus > Oncorhynchus mykiss. The sequence goes on along the minus strand of NC_048572.1, from coordinate 86,553,885 downwards.
ACAGGGAAGATGGGGGAGGGACGAGGAGACTGGAGCTACCAGACAGGGAGGCTGGGCTGGGGGAGGGACGAGGAGACTGGAGCTACCAGACAGGGAGGATGGGCTGGGGGAGGGACGAGGAGACTGGAGCTACCAGACAGGGAGGCTGGGCTGGGGGAGGGACGAGGAGACTGGAGCTACCAGACAGGGAGGCTGGGCTGGGGGAGGGACGAGGGGACTGGAGCTACCAGACAGGGAGGCTGGGCTGGAGGAGGGGCGAGGAGACTGGAGCTACCAGACAGGGAGACTGGGCTGGGGGAGGGACGAGACAGGGTAGGAAGAGTGGTTGGAGGGAAAAGGGGTAAGGACGAGGGGTGAGATGAGGGGTGGAAAGGGGGCTTGGGTGGGGTGAGTGGATCCTCCCTCTAATCAAGGTAAAGGGTGAGGAGAGGGGAGACGAGGGAGAGAAAAGGAGGTTTTGAGGGTTGGGGCGAGTGGGTCCTCCTCTCTGTTTGCTGAAAGTGTGCCACTGTCCGCCCACGGCATCAAACGTCCTTTATTCCTGATGTCACTTCCTCTCGTTACAAGTTAAAGTCATTATGTGATTGGCCCTACAAGGGCGAGGAGTATTCCCCTGGGACAATGCTTCTATGACAGGGCAGAGGGGGGGCATGTTGTGCTATAGGGGGTAGGGAAGAGGAGGGGGGCATGTTGTTCTATAGGGGGTAGGGCAGAGGGGGGGGGGGGGGGGTGTTGTTCTGTAGGGGGTAGGGCAGAGAGGGGTTCAGGGGATGGTCAGGTCCTAGCCCATGAAGCAGACGGGGCCCACCTCGAACCCGAACCGCTGGCTGGGGTCGCCAAAGTCATTAAACATGACGTCGATGATGGGCACTTGGTCGACGCGAGGAGTGTTGATCTCCATCACCGTCTTGGAGTAGCCCGACTTCAGCTGGAGAGGGGAGGGAGAGAGGGAGAGGGGAGGGAGAGAGGGAGAGGGATGGAGTGGAGGAGGAAGGGAAGCAAGGAGTTATTGTGGTGTCAAATTCAGATGCTAAGATCAATCAATATCTACCAGTAACTACCATGTGATGACCAATTAGCAATCTCCAATGGAACCAAAGGAATCTCTCATTTGAACCAATGGAATCTCTAATGGAAACAATAGAATCTCCAATGGGACACATAGAATCTCTAATGGAACCAATAGGATCTCCAATGGGACAAATGGAATCTATAATGGAAACAATAGGATCTCCAATGGGACAAATGGAATCTATAATGGAAACAATAGGATCTCCAATGGGACAAATGGAATCTATAATGGAAACAATAGGATCTCCAATGGGACAACTGGAATCTATAATGGAAACAATAGGATCTCCAATGGGACAAATGGAATATCTAATGGAACTAATGGAATCTCAATGGAACTAATGGAATCTCCAATGGAACTAATGAAATCTCAAATGGAACCAATAGGATCTCCAATGGAAAAAATGGAATTTCTAATGGAACCAATAGGATCTCCAATGGGACAAATTGAATCTCTAATGGAACCAATAGTATCCCCAATGGAACAAATGGAATATCTAATGGAACCAATAGGATCTCCAATGGGACAAATGGATTCTCTAATGGAACCAATAGGATCTCCAATGGAAAAAATGGAATCTTCAATGGAACCAATGGAATCTCTAATGAAATTAATGGAATCTTCAATGGAACCAATGGAATCTCAATGAAACTAATGGAATCTCTAATGGAACTAATGGAATCTCCAATGAAACCAATGAAATCCCCAATGGAACCAATGGGATCTTCAATGGAACTTATGGAATATCTAATGGAACCAATAGCATCTATAATGGAGACAATGGAATCTCTAATGGAACCAATGGAATCGGTGTTGGCACTAACATAATCTATAATGGCACTAATGGAATCTCTAATGGAACCAATGGAATCTCTAATGGAACCAATAGGATCTCCAATGGGACAAATGGAATCTCTAATGGAACCAATAGGATCTCCAATGGAACAAATGGCATTTCTAATGGAACCAATAGGATCTCCAATGGGACACATGGAATCTCTAATGGAACCAATAGGATCTCCAATGGGACAAATGGAATCTATAATGGAAACAATAGGATCTCCAATGAAACAAATTAAATCTCTCATTGAACCAATAGGATCTCCAATGGGACAAATGAAATATATAACGGAAACAATAGGATCTCCAATTGGACAAATGGAATCTCTCATTGAACCAATAGGATCTCCAATGGGACAAATGGAATCTATAATGGAAACAATAGGATCTCCAATGGGACAAATGGAATCTCTAATTGAACCAATAGGATCTCCAATGGGACAAATAGAATCTCTAATGGAACCAATAGGATCTCCAATGGGACACATGGGATCTCTAATGGAACCAATAGGATCTCCAATGGGGCAATTGGAATCTCTAATGGAACCAATAGGATCTCCAATGGGACAAATGGAATCTCTAATGGAACCAATAGGATCTCCAATTGGACAATTGGAATCTCTAATGGAACTAATGCCAATGGAAGCGAAATCGGACTTTTTAAGAAGACATACCGAGCATCCGTCCGACAGGGCCTTGATGAAGGGGTTGTTATCATAGGACATCTCCTCGTCGTTGGAGCCCAGGAAGCGTAGAGCCTTGTCGTAGCCGTCTGCCTTGGCATCGTACCAGGCTACTGACTGGTGGCAGATGTAGGTGAAATTCTGACGGGCTGATGAGCTGAGCAGCTTCAGGAAGGTCATCTGGACTGTCTGGATGGTGTTCTCCTCCATGTCCACATAGTTCAACTGGGAGAAGGAGAGAGAAGGAGAAGGTGGGGGGAGAGAGAGAGAGAGAGAGAAAGAGAGAGAGAAGGAGAAGGGGGGGAGAGAGAGAGAGAGAGAGAGAGAGAGAGAGAGAGAGAGAGCGAGAGAGAGAGAGAGAAGAGAGAAAGAGAGAGAGAGAGAGAGAGAGAGATGGAGAAGGGGGAGAGAGAGAGAGAGAGAGAGAGAGAGAGAGAGAGAGAGAGAAGGAGAAGGGGGGAGAGAGAGAGATGGAGAATGGGGGCGAGAGAGAGAGAGAGAGAGAGAGAGAGAGAGAGAGAGAGAGAGACAGAGAGAGAGATGGTGAATGGGGGGGGGGAGAGAGAGAGAGATGGAGAAGAGAGAGAGAGAGAGAGAGATGGAGAAGGGGGAGAGAGAGAGAGAGAGAGAGAGAGAGAGAGAGAGAGATGGAGAGAGAGAGAGAGAGATGGAGAATGGGGGGAGAGAGAGGGAGAGAGAGAGATGGGGAGAGAGAGAGTAGAGAGGGTTATGGAGATGATACATTTAGTCTCACTGTAGGTTATCTTGCCAAGAGTCTGAAATGTCTATCGTACATCTCAATCTTGATCACGTATAATATAGTATATCTGCTTCGAGAGGTTGATATTTTCTATACTTACTATTTTTCCACGTTTGAATTCACTGAACCATGATCCTGGAGCCTCTTTTGGCCAGTTAGATATTCTGACCTGTTACACAGAACACAAACAACACCGTGAATGAATGAATGAACAGGTTACCAGGTTAGAAAACGACATGTTCACTGTTTTTGGTGCGGCAGTTCACTGTTGGGGTGGTAGGTAATTTAGTGGTTTTAGAGTGTTGGGCCAGTAGCCACCAAGTTGCTAGATCAAATCCCCGAGCTGACAAGGTACAAATCTGTTGTTCTGCCCATGAACAAGGCAGTTAACCCACTCGGCCATTGTTGTAAATAAGAATTTGTTCTTAACTGACTTGCCTAGTAAAATAAAGGTAAAAAAAATAAAAAAAAGATCTATCGATCTACATCCTAAATAGATCGTAAAACACTGAGTATGAAATTGCTAAAATGTTCATATTAACTACTGTACACTCTTAGGAAAAAAAAGGTGCTATCTAGAACCTTAAGGGTTCTTTGGCTGTCCCTCGGAGAACACTTTTGAAGAACCCTTTTTGGCTTCCACACGTAGAACCCTTTCTACATAGGGTTCTACATGGAACCCAAAAGGGTTCTCCTATGTGGACAGCCAAAGAACCCGTTTGGAACTCTTTTTTTTCTAAGTGTGTATCTATCGGCATTACAAACATTAATAGACATTATTTTCCAGAAATGAGCCATGGAAACGTACGCCAGCGGACTTCTTGTCGGCGTAGATACAGGTCTCTCCTCCAGCGGTGAAGTTACAGTAGACCTTGAAGGAGTCTCCAGTACAGCCCTGGTTAGGATCGATCCAGTATTCACCTGAACACCACAACACACACACAATCATTAACAGGATGGCAAGGTCATTAACAGGATGTACTGGGGACCCATGGCAAGGTTATTAAACAATGTCCCTCATGGTACTGCAAAACAGGATTCACTCAGATTGTAATTATATACTCAGATTGTAATGAGGTGCTCAGATTATAATGAGATGTTTAGATTATAATAAAATGCTTAGATTATGAGATGTTCAGATTGTAATGAGTTGCTCAGATTATAATGAGTTGCTCAGATTATAATGAGATGCTCAGATTATAATGAGATGCTCAGATTATAATGAGTTGCTCAGATTATACTGAGATGCTCAGATTATAATGAGATGCTCAGATTATAATGAGATGCTCAGATTATAATGAGTTGCTCAGATTATACTGAGATGCTCAGATTATAATGAGATGCTCAGATTATAATGAGTTGCTCAGATTATACTGAGATGCTCAGATTGTAATGAGATGCTCAGATTATAATGAGTTGCTCAGATTGTAATGAGATTCTCAGATTGTAATGAGATTCTCAGATTATAATGAGATGCTCAGATTGTAATGAGATGCTCAGATTGTAATGAGATGCTAAGATTGAGTTGAAACCAGCATTTACAGTACGTCACCATGAATCAACATTGTAAATCACTAATCTTTGTGATTTAAAAAAAAATCCTACTTTACTGCAACTTTTCAGTCACATAAGACCTTTGGCCAAGTCAATGTTGCACTTGTTAATAAATATTTCACATGCAATGTCTATTTGCTGTGTGTGGGGCTCCTCTTAACAGCTGCTCTCTCTCACTTCATTGCTAACCAGCTCCTGAAGTGGCTGTATGATGATGATGATGATGATGATGTTTCTGTAACTCAGTCTGTTACTGTTTATAACTCTGTGTTTTTACCCAGAAACCAAAGTTCCCTCTGAGGACAATGCAGTCTGTTTGATTGATTGAACCCACCGTTAGGGAAGTCAGGCTGGCTGAGGTGCAGGTCGTTACAGGTCCTGGCAGGGTTGTCCTGGGTTCCCATGGGGAACTTCATCCTCTCGATGTCCTGCTTCAAGTTATTCAGGGACCCGAACACGTCCTCCACGTCCACTGTGGTCTCCATGCCGTAGTCTGCCATGCCTCCCGCCTCGTCGCCCTGCACGCCGTCGTCCTCCGCCTGCCGTCTGTTCTTCCTGCTCG
>NC_048572.1:86473414-86543414 GCF_013265735.2 Oncorhynchus mykiss | reverse complement strand
TTTCTATAAATTAGACTTAGTCAACTGTTGAATACAGTTGAATATAGTTAAATACAGTTAAATACAATTGACTACAGTTGTTTACAGTTAAATACAGTTAAATACAGTTGAGTACAGTTGAGTACAGTTAAATATAGTTGACTACAGTTGTTTACAGTTAAATATAGTTGACTACAGTTGTTTACAGTTGACTACAATTGATTACAGTTAAATATAGTTGACTACAGTTGATTACAGTTAAATATAGTTGACTACAGTTGTTTACAGTTAAATATAGTTGACTATAGTTGACTACAGTTGTTTACAGTTGACTACATTTGTTTACAGTTGACTACAGTTGAATACAATTAAATATAGTTGACTACAGTTGTTTACAGTTAAATATAGTTGACTACAGTTGACTACAGTTGATTACAGTTAAATATAGTTGACTACAGTTGTTTACAGTTAAATATAGTTGACTATAGTTGACTACAGTTGTTTACAGTTGACTACATTTGTTTACAGTTGACTACAATTGATTACAATTAAATATAGTTGACTACAGTTGATTACAGTTAAATATAGTTGACTACAGTTGATTACAGTTAAATATAGTTGACTACAGTTGTTTACAGTTAAATATAGTTGACTATAGTTGACTACAGTTGTTTACAGTTGACTACATTTGTTTACAGTTGACTACAGTTGAATACAATTGACTACAGTTGATTACAGTTGATTACAGTTAAATATAGTTGACTACAGTTGTTTACAGTTAAATATAGTTGACTACAGTTGTTTACAGTTAAATATAGTTGACTACAGTTGACTACAGTTGATTACAGTTAAATATAGTTGACTACAGTTGTTTACAGTTAAATATAGTTGACTATAGTTGACTACAGTTGTTTACAGTTGACTACATTTGTTTACAGTTGACTACAGTTGAATACAATTGACTACAGTTGATTACAGTTGATTACAGTTAAATATAGTTGACTACAGTTGTTTACAGTTAAATATAGTTGACTACAGTTGTTTACAGTTAAATATAGTTGACTATAGTTGACTACAGTTGTTTACAGTTGACTACATTTGTTTACAGTTGACTACAGTTGAATATAGTTAAATATAGTTGAGTACAGTTGACTTTCAGTTTGTTGCAGCTAGTGACTGGAATGAGCTGCAAAAAACAGTCAAACTGTACATCTCTTCATTCAAAGACTCAATCATGGACACTCTTACTGACAGTTGTGGCTGCTTTGTGTGACGTATTGTTGTCTCTCTTGTTCTCAACTAGCCTACCTGGTTAAATAAAGGTGAAAAAAAACAGCATTGGGTCCTATTCACCCTCAAAAGAGAACACCTTTCAAAAGCATTTGGGAATTACAACAATCACACAGAGCCTAAACTCAGTCACCAGATGCCTTCAGCCATGAGAACAGACACAGAGGATTGGAGATCCATGGATTTACCATCAGATCGGATGAAGGGGTTGGAGGATTAAACCATTGTGACAACCAATTAGAAGCCAGCTTTTAACAGACCAGGAAGTTCTGAGAGGCTTTCGCCTGTCTCCATCACATCAACTCTAATCCTACACTTCTGTTTGAATGGAAATGTGTGTGTGTGTGTGTGTGTGTGTGTGTGTGTGTGTGTGTGTGTGTGTGTGTGTGTGTGTGTGTGTGTGTGTGTGTGTGTGTGTGTGTGTGTGTGTGTGTGTGTGTGCGTGTGTGTGTGTGTGTGTGTGCATTTGTGTCTTACCTTAGATCCCTTCTCTCCTTGTCTTCCCTCAGTACCGGCTGGTCCAATGGGTCCCTGGGGAGGAAAAAGGCCCCACTCATCAGCTTGGTATACAGTTTACAACGTATTTCAATGATAGATGGCTAAAACAGTCTAAATGGTTTAGTATACCTTTTGAATAGACTTAATAACTGTTCATGATAACTGGTCAATAAGGTCAATAACCTTGACTAGAAGCGGAGCCAGCGTACAGTCGGTCAGATAGGGACAAAGCTACAGTAAATTGGCCTGCAGTCTACTGGTAGTAAAGCTAAAGGATCTGAATAACTGCCTTAGAAGCAGGTTGATGTAAATATATCACTAGCCACTTTAAACAATGCTACCTTATATAATGTTACTTACCCTACATTATTCATCTCATATGCATACGTATATACTGTACTCTATATCATCGACTGTATCCTTATGTAATACATGTATCACTAGCCACTTTAACTATGCCACTTTGTTTACATACTCATCTCATGTATATACTGTACTCGATATCATCTACTGTATCTTGCCTATGCTGCTCTGTACCATCACTCATTCATATATCCTTATGTACATATTCTTTATCCCCTTACACTTGTGTGTATAAGACAGTAGTTTTGGAATTGTTAGTTAGATTACTCGTTGGTTATTACTGCATTGTCGGAACTAGAAGCACAAGCATTTCGCTACACTCGCATTAACATCTGCTAACCGTGTGTATGTGACAAATAAAATTTGATTTGATTTGATTTTGGTTGAGCATCAGTAACCATAAACTGATGAAGGAGACTATCTAAACCCTGATGTGGGTTATGGGCATCAATGTGTGTGTTATTATAACTCAGTTGAGCTTCAGTGTGCTTCAATGACCTGCAGACCTATATCTAAATTTATATAAATCTACACAGAAGATCCCTCGAAATCCCTTACTTCAACATATAAATGGCTAATCAAGCACATAACTTCCCATTGGACATTAACTGGTGAAATTCCTAGAATGGTCTGAGAATAAACAGAATGAACACATTTGGGGGCCTTTAAAGCTATGGCTAAAGTGGGGTACGCTATGGCTAATGCTCTGGCTAATGCTATAGCTAATGCTATGGCTAAAGCTCTGGCTAATGCTATGGCTAAAGCTCTGGCTAACGCTATGGCTAAAGCTCTGGCTAATGCTATGGCTAAAGCTATGGCTAACGCTATGGCTAACGCTATGGCTAATGCTATGGCTAAAGCTCTGGCTAAAGCTATGGCTAAAGCTCTGGCTAATGCTATGGCTAAAGCTCTGGCTAATGCTATGGCTAAGGCTCTGGCTAAAGCTATGGCTAAAGCTCTGGCTAATGCTATGGCTAAAGCTATGGCTAAAGCTATGGCTGATGATGGATCAGCTCTTTAAAGCATGTAGAGTTGAAGTCTGAAGTTTAAATGTATTTGGCTAGGATGTATGTAAACTCAGTTTTTCACAATTCCTGACATTTAATCCTAGTAAAAATTCCCTGTCTTAGGTCAGTTATGATCACCACTTTATTTTAAGAATGTGAAATGTCAGAATAATAGTATAGAGAATGATTTACTTCAGCTTTCATTTCTTTCATCACATTCCCAGTGGGTCAGAAGTTTACATACACTCAATTAGTATTTGGTAGCATTGCCTTCAAATTGTTTAACTTGGGTCAAACTTTTCGGGTAGCCTTCCACAAGATTCCCACAATAAATTGGGAGAATTTTGGCCCATTCCTCCTGACAGAGCTGGTGTAACTGAGTCAGGTTCGCAGTGGCTTCTTCCTTGCTGAGCGGCCTTTCAGGTTATGTTGATGTGGGACTCGTTTTACTGTGGATATAGAAACTTTTGTGCCTGTTTCATCCAGCATCTTCACAAGGTCCTTTGCTGTTGTTCTGGGATTGATTTTCACTTTTCGCACCAAAGTACATTCATCTCTAGGAGACAGAACACGTCTCCTTCCTGAGCGGTATGACGGCTGCGTGGTCCCATGGTGTTTATACTTGTGTACTATTGTTAGTACAGATGAACGTGGTACCTTCAGGCATTTGGAAATTGCTCCCAAGGATGAACCTGACTTGTGAAGGTCTACAATTTGTTTTCTGAGGTCTTGGCTGATTTCTTTTGATTTTCCCATGTCAAGCAAAGAGGCACTGAGTTTGAAGGTAGGTCTTGAAATACATCCACAGGGACGCCTCCAATTGACTCAAATGATGTCAATTAGCCTATCAGAAGCTTCTAAAGCCATGACATCATTTTCTGGAATTTTCCAAGCTGTTTAAAGGCACAGTCAACTTAGTGTATGTAAACTTCTGACCCACTGGAATTGTGATACAGTGAATTATAAGTGAAATAATCTGTCTGTAAACAATTGTTGGAAAAATGACTTGTGTAGTGCACAAAGTAGATGTCCTAACCGACAATATATTTGTGGAGTGGTTGATACACCAGTTTTAATGACTCCAACCTAAGTGTATGTAAACTACGTAGTGCACTACGTAGGGAATAGGGTGTCATAGGGCTCTGGTCAGAAGTAGTGCACTATATAGGGAATAGGGTGCCACAGGGCTCTGGTCTAAAGTAGTGCACTAAATAGGGAATAGGGTGTCATAGAGCTCTGGTCAGAAGTAGTGCACTATATAGGGAATAGGGTTCCATAGGGTTCTGGTCAGAAGTAGTGCACTAAAATAGGGAATATAGGGTGCCATAGGGCTCTGGTCAGAAGTAGTGCACTATATAGGGAATAGTGTGCCCTTTGCGATGCATCCCTAATCTCATGTGGACAGCGAGCAGTAGCAGATGCCAGAAGCAGAAATGACATCTTGATACTTTAGTGTTTATTCCTTTTCACGTCACTGTCAGTCAAACTAAAACAGGTCAATAGTCTATTCTAAAAACAAATCTATTCTTCAACCATCTCTGAACGCTGGCTTGTCCAGAGACTTGTTCGTTCAACAAGTGGAAACCACATCTGTATTGTAATGCATTGTATCTAAAAATTTCAATTCGGCAACAGCTATTCATTTCGGATGGTGACGAGTAACCTTGCCTGAAACCGGTGACCTTGTGTTAGCTCTGTGAATGAATGCTTAGGCGTTCAGCTCAGAGGGCTAACGCAGGTTTGTGGTGTGCAGGAGACCCAAGTCGGAACACTCACCCTCTTGCCGGGGGGTCCTGGAGGCCCGGCTTCTCCAGAAGGACCAGATGGACCCTGTAACACAAAAGACCAGTTAGAATAACAATGACGACACTGCCGCCGACATCAACAACAACAACAACAACAACAACAACAACATAATCAACAACAACAACAACATAATCAACAACAACAGCAACACCAACATCCACAACACCAACACCAACACCATCAACAACAACAACAACAACATAATCAACAACAACAGCAACAGCAACACCAACAACCATAACCAACACCAACACAAACAACAACAACATAATCAACAACAACAGCAACACCAACATCCACAACACCAACACCATCAACAACAACAACAACAACAACAACATAATCAACAACAACAGCAACACCAACAACCATAACCAACACCAACACAAACACAAACACCAACACCAACATCAACAACAACAACAACAACAGCAACACCAACAACATCAACAACAGCAATATCATCAACAACAACATCATCAACAACAACAGCAGCAACATCAACATCATCATCAACAACAGTGAACCTACAGGCTGACCGGCCTCGCCGTCATCTCCCTTGTCTCCAGCCAAGCCATCCAATCCCTGAAGAGATACAACAGAAAGACAAGTCAGGGTACTGTTACTTTCTAACCTGATATAACAGTACTAGCTACAGTACTACCTGACACAGTACAGTACAAGCTACTAGCATAATCTAATGTTACACTTCAATGATTTCAACTTATACTGCCTAAGAGGTCTCTGCCTAGCTTCCCTCCTGTGATGCTTCAGGCCGTTCCGTTTATATATCTGCGTAGTACTTACACCAACTCCAGGCTCTCCAGGGGGACCAGGGTCTCCAGGGAAGCCTACGGGACCCTACAGACAGAAACAAACACACAGACAGAGAGAGAGAGAGAGAGAGAGAGAGAGAGAGAGAGAGAGAGAGAAACAGACAGACAGACAGACAGACAGACAGACAGACAGACAGACAGACAGACAGACAGACAGACAGACAGACAGACAGACAGACAGACAGACAGACAGACAGACAGACAGACAGACAGACAGACAGAGAGAGAGAGAGAGAGAGAGAGAGAGAGAGAGAGACAGACAGACAGACAGACAGACAGACAGACAGACAGACAGACAGACAGACAGACAGACAGACAGACAGAGAGAGAGAAAGAGAGAGAGAATACAATATCTGGTTTAGCTGGAATCATACAACAAATTACACTAAAACAACAGCACTAGTTAGCTTCACAACCATGGGTAGGGAGAACCCTCATTGGAAAGGGTTCTACATGGAGCCCAAAATGGTTCTACCTGGAGCCCAAAATGCTTCTACCTGGAAGCTAAAGGGTTCTACCTGGAAGCTAAAGGGTTCTACCTGGAAGCTGAAGGGTTCTACCTGGAAGCTAAAGGGTTCTACCTGGAAGCTAAAGGGTTCTACCTGGAAGCTAAAGGGTTCTACCTGGAAGCTAAAGGGTTCTACCTGGAAGCTGAAGGGTTATACTTGGAAGCTAAAGGGTTCTACCTGGAAACTAAAGGGTTCTACCTGGAAGCTAAAGGGTTCTACCTGGAAGCTAAAGGGTTCTACCTGGAAGCTAAAGGGTTCTACCTGGAAACAAAAAGGGTTTTTCAAAGGGTACTCCTATGGGAACAGCCAAACTACTCTTTTAGGTTCTAGAAAGCACCTTTTTTTCTAAGAGTGGAATGAATAAAGTTTGGTTATATGTGACGTGACTCACAGGGTTGCCTTTGGGGCCGTCGTCTCCTCCGGGTCCGCGGGCCCCTGCAGGTCCAGCAGCTCCAGGTGGTCCTGACTCTCCCTTCTCCCCTGTCTCTCCTCTGGGGCCCTGGAAAGAGATATCAGCATGGTTATCACATTGATATAGGAACTATCTCTCCCTTCTCCCCTGTCTCTCCTCTGGGGCCCTGGAAAGAGATGTGATCAATTACAGCATGTCGATCTGCTTGTAGTAGACCAGCTTTTCAGTCCATGCCAAAGCGCCACCTCTCCAACTGATCACAGGGCCGTTGAGGCTCGATCTGTTCATGTCCTCTCCCTCCTTGTCACTATCTGTCCCTGTCTGTTTCCTAGCTACCTGTCACTATCTGTCCCTATCAAATCAAATGTATTTATATAGCCCTTCTTACATCAGCTGATATCTCAAAGTGCTGTACAGAAACCCAGCCTAAAACCCCAAACAGCAAAGTAATGCAGGTGTTGAAACACGGTGGCTAGGAAAAACACTATCTGTCATTATCACTATCTGTCCCTGTCTGTTCCCTGCCAACCTGTCCCTGTCTGTCCCGGTCTGTTCCCTGCCAACCTGTCCCTGTCTGTCCCTGTCTGTCCCTATCTGACACTATCTGTCCCTGTCTGTTCCCTGCCAACCTGTCCCTGTCTGTTCCCTGCCAACCTGTCACTATCTGTCTCTGTCTGTTCCTGTCTGTCCCTGTCTGTTCCCTGCCAACCTGTCCCTGTCTGTTCCCTGTCTGTTCCCTGTCTGTCCCTGTCTGTAGTGTAGTGTCGTGACCAGTGCACTGTAGTGACTAATGTACTGTCGTGTAGTGTAATGTACTGTCGTGTAGTGTAGTGTACTGTAGTATAGTGTCGTGTGGTGTAGTATAGTATAGTGTAATGTAGTATAGTGTAATGTACTGTAGTGTAGTGTAATGTACTGTCGTGTAGTGTAATGTACTGTAGTGTACTGTAATGTGGTGTACTGTAGTATAGTGTAGTATAGTGTACTGTACTGTGGTGTACTGTAGTATAGTGTAGTGTAGTGCAGTGTTTTGTTATGACTAAATCTGACAGGACGACAGCCCGAAAACACCACAGGATAGCCAGCGATCAGTGATCAATGCTCTGATATGAATTGAACGTGTTCCTAGTGGATATTCCGCTGGGAACAGACGTCAGTTCAACATCTAGTTTTGATTTACATTTGGTCGGGTTGTCAATGTGAAAGCAGCAAAACATTTCAACATGATTTAGGCTAAAAGGATGCTGGGAAAAACATTGTAAATTCCCATATGTTTTTGCTAATTTAATCCGTTTTCCACGTCCATAAAACGTCATTGCATTGAATTATTTTGTTGAAAGGACGCGGAAACAGAGTTGTTTCAACCAGTTGTTTTTTGCCTCAGTGGGATTTTGCTGTGATCTATGATATTGATCCTAATCTCCCTGTCTTTCTGATAAAGAAAGATTTAATCAATGATCAATTGTAAAATATGATCGATAGAAGAGTTAACATTCCGGCAGCCCACCCAAGAATATCCTATATGCAGGCAAAACCCTGGTACAGTGAGGGAGAAGAATTGACCACAGTCACACAAGCTACAGTAAGGGACTTCAGCTAAGTAGCACTACGTAGCTTTACCAAAACAGGTAAAAGGTTACGCTGTACATAGCCTGGTCCCAGATCTGTTTATACTCTCTTGACACTGACAATAGGAGTTGGCAAAACAGCACAAACAGGTCTGGGATCAGGTGATAATATTCCACCATCCACTTCTCTCCTAAAAGGAACCTAACGTCCCACTGTTGAATAGTTCAGAGCTGAGGACTGTCTAAACCATGACTGTGATAATGACGATGTGTTAAGAGAACGCCCCCCCCCCCCCCCCCCCCCCCCCCTTGTCGTTAAGCTACGCTGTGAGTCATCAGCGGGGCACGCAGCAAGAGGATCGATTCCCCACTGTTACTATCACTTATAATAAACCATGCTCAATTATAGCTGCGAATAAGGAATATGGGTGCCCATGGTTTGTAACCCTAATCACACACTGCTATAGATCAATGAAAATACTATAGAATAAGAAAATTAGTTTTTTTTTTTTTATTGTTGCCGGTTTTACCTGTTCTTATTGTTATTTCTTGGATTAAAAGATGTAGATGTTCTGCATTTGAATCAAACGGGATACTTACTCCACCACCGGGCTCTCCAGATGGTCCCGGGTTGCCGGCTTCACCGCTCTCTCCCTTTTCTCCATTACCTCCCATAGAACCCACTCCACCAGGAGGGCCTTGGGCACCCTGTGGATGGGATACAAATCAACCAATCAATCAATCAATCAATCAATCAATCAACTAACAAGACAATCAACCAATCAATCAACCAATCAATCAATCAACCAATCAATCAATCAACTAACCATCCAATCAATCAACCAACCAATCATCTAACCATCCATCCAATCAATCAACTAACCAATCAATCAACCAACTAACCAATCAAATGATCAATACAACAACAAACTAACCAATCAATCAATCAACTAACCATCCAATCAATCAACCAACCAACCAACTAACCAATCAACCAATCAATCAATCAACGAACCATCCAATCAATCAATCAACCAATCAATCAACCAACCATCCAATCAATAAATCAATCAATCAAATAACCATCCAATCAATCAACTAACCATCCAATCAATCAATCAACTAACCATCCAATCAATCAATCAACCAATCATCCAACCAACCAATCAACTAACCCTCCAATCAATCAACCAACCAATGAACTAACCATCCAATCAATCAACCAACTAATCAATCAACCAACCAATCAACCAACCATCCATCCAATCAATCAATCAACCATCCAATCAACCAATCAACTAACCATCCAATCAATCAATCAACCAACCATCCAATCAATCAATCAATCAACCAACCATCCAATCAATCAACCAACCATCCAACCAACCAATCAACTAACCATCCAATCAACCAATCAACCAACCAATCAACTAACCATCCAATCAATCAATCAACCAACCATCCAATCAATCAACCAACCAACCAACCAATCAATCAACCAACCAACCAACCATCCAATCAATCAATCAATCAACCAACTAACCAATCAAACAATAAATCAAAATGTCTGTCATCATAATATACAGTAAGGTATGGAGCAAGCAAATATAATATTTGATAATAATATACTCAAACCAGAGATGGTGAAGACACTTACGTCAGCTCCGCTAGAACCCTGGGGACCTCTGGGACCTGGAGGACCAGGCGGACCCTGTCAACATAAACAAAAACACCCCGTCAACATAAACAAAAACACCCCGTCAACATAAACAACACCCTGTCAACATAAACAACAACACCCTGTCAACATAAACAACAACACCCTGTCAACATAAACAACAAAACCCTGTCAGCATAAACAATAACACCCCGTCAACATAAACAACACCCTGTCAACATAAACAAAAACACCCCGTCAACATAAACAACACCCTGTCAACATAAACAACAAAACCCTGTCAGCATAAACAATAACACCCCGTCAACATAAACAACAAACAACAAACAGTCAACAATAAGATCCCTGACAACACAATGGAGTTATGAGTGACACCAACACAGGCTGGATCCAACAATGTAGTTTTTGTATCTTCTTGTACATCTGCACTGTGGTGTGATTCCAAAATGGCTGACGTACCATTGGGCCGACGTCCCCGTTCTCTCCCTTCTCTCCTGATGTACCAGGCAGGCCCTGAGAAAGGAGAGGCACTCACTTTAATACTCCTCCACAAAGACATTATTGTTATTATTTTTTACATTGAATATGGTATCATAGTCTGCGATGATCATACTGATTGAAATAGATGAGGCAGTTCTTGCAACAACAACAACAAAACAAAACAAAAAACAGCTCATTTAAACACACAGCCAAATTCTGATTCTTTTTCCACAGATTGGTCTTTTGACCAATCAGATCAGCTCTTTTGCCAACAATTAGGCAAAAGATCAGAATTGGGCTGACCGTGTAAACGCAGTCATTGATATGAAAATATGATATGATATTTCATTACACTACTTCCGATTCACTATCTAACTTTCCTAACAATATAGAATAACTTTGTTTACTCATTATATATATATATATGAGACACAGTGTGTCTGGAACTCCTTATCATCAGCATGTGTTTTCTAATGACTGTTAAGTTAATGTAGGTCATGTGTCCTGACAAAATATATATATATATGTCAGGACACATGACCTACATTAACTTAAACTTCATTAGAAAACGCAGGCTGATGATAAGGAGTTCCAGACACACTGTGGTGTGTGTGTGTGTGTGTGTGTGTGTGTGTGTGTGTGTGTAGAATGCATTAATACAGCCCAAAACCCTTGTAATATAAACACATCATTATTGACTCTGTACCGGTACTCCTGTATATAGACTCCACATTGACTCTGTACCGGTACTCCTGTATATAGACTCCACATTGACTCTGTACCGTAACACCCTGTATATAGCCTCCACATTGACTCTGTACCAGTACCCCCTGTATATAGCCTCCACATTGACTCTGTACCGGTACCCTCTGTATATAGCCTCCACATTGACTCTGTACCGGTACCCCCTGTATATATCCTCCACATTGACTCTGTACCGGTACCCCCTGTATATATCCTCCACATTGACTCTGTACCGGTACCCCCTGTATATAGACTCCACATTGATTCTGTACCGTAACCCCCTGTATATAGACTCCACATTGACTCTGTACCGTAATACCCTGTATATAGCCTCCACATTGACTCTGTACCGGTACCCCCTGTATATAGCCTCCACATTGACTCTGTACCGGTACCCCCTGTATATAGCCTCGACATTGACTCTGTACCGGTACCCCCTGTATATAGCCTCCACATTGACTCTGTACCGGTACCCCCTGTATATAGCCTCCACATTGACTCTGTACCGGTACTCCCTGTATATAGCCTCCTCATTGACTCTTTACCGTAACACCCTGTATATAGCCTCCACATTGACTCTGTACCGGTACCCCCTGTATATAGCCTCCACATTGACTCTGTACCGGTACCCCCTGTATATAGCCTCCACATTGACTCTGTACCGGTACCCCCTGTATATAGCCTCGACATTGACTCTGTACCGGTACCCCCTGTATATAGCCTCCACATTGACTCTGTACCGTAATACCCTGTATATAGCCTCCACATTGACTCTGTACCGGTACCCCCTGTATATAGCCTCCACATTGACTCTGTACCGGTACCCCCTGTATATAGCCTCGACATTGACTCTGTACCGGTACCCCCTGTATATAGCCTCCACATTGACTCTGTACCGGTACCCCCTGTATATAGCCTCCACATTGACTCTGTACCGGTACCCCCTGTATATAGCCTCGACATTGACTCTGTACCGGGACCCCCTGCATATAGCCTCCACATTAACTCTGTACCAGTACTCCCTGTATATAACCTCCACATTGACTCTGTACTGGTACCCCCTGTATATAGCCTCCACATTGACTCTGTACCGTAACACCCTGTATATAGACTCCACATTGACTATCTACCGGTACCCCCTGTATATAGCCTCCACATTGACTCTGTACCAGTACCCCCTGTATATAGACTCCACATTGACTCTGTACTGGTACCCCCTGTATATAGTCTCCACATTGACTCTGTACCGGTACTCCCTGTATATAACCTCCACATTGACTCTGTACTGGTACTCCTTGTATATAGCCTCCACATTGACTCTGTACCGTAACACCCTGTATATAGCCTCCACATTGACTCTGTACCGTAACACCCTGTATATAGCCTCCACATTGACTCTGTACCGTAACACCCTGTATATAGCCTCCACATTGACTCTGTACCGTAACACACACCCTGTATATAGCCTCCACATTGACTCTGTACCGGTACCCCCTGTATATAGTCTCCACATTGACTCTGTACCGTAACACCCTGTATATAGACTCCACATTGCCTTGGCAGGAACTACTGGGGATCCATAATAAACCCCAGGAAGAGTAGCTGCAGCCTTGGCAGGAACTACTGGGGATCCACAATAAACCCCAGGAAGAGTAGCTGCTGCCTTGACAGGAACTAATGGGGATCCATAATAAACCCCAGGAAGAGTAGCTGCTGCCTTGGCAGGAACTAATGGGGATCCATAATAAACCCCAGGAAGAGTAGCTGCTGTCTTGGCAGATGCAAATACAAACTGAAGCCAACAACACCGACGCCCGACACTGTGTGTGTGATTGTGTGTGCAATTGTGTGTACGATTGTGTGTGTGTGTGCGTGCATGTGCTTGTGTGCGTGCGCGCATGTGTGTGTGCGTGGGTGTGTGTGTGTGTGTGTGTGTGTGTAGTCGTACCTGCAGTCCAATGGGCCCAGGTAGCCCAGGGAATCCTCTGGATCCTTCGTCTCCCTTCTGGCCAAACATACCCTGCTGACCCCTGGGTCCTGACTCACCATCAGTACCCTGGAGGTCAAAGGTCAAAGATTAGAGGTCACAGTGACACCACAGAGGTGATTGAGAGAGAGGGGGTAAAGAGAGAGAGAGAGAGAGACAGAGAGTGAGAGACAGAGAGAGAGAGAGAGAGAGAGCGAGAGAGAAAGTGAGGACCTGAAATGTGCTGACTGAATCTATGGGAGCACCACAGCACTACGGGGTTGAGTGAGAGGGGGCTCTGGAGGGGCGGAGGTAGAGAGGCTGAGAGACTGCATATGAGGTGCTGACCAACAGTCTTCAGTTGAACGCCTGACTCATGTCAGATCAGCAGTAGAAATGACCAGGGGGAAATGTTCTAGGGGGGCTGGAACATGCAGATATAGAATATCTTGGACAGAGTGAATTATGCGATGGGTCTGATCTGAGCTGAGAAGATCTGAGTTGAGTGTAGGTTTACCAACACTATGTTGTGACCTACTTTTAACCAGAAGCCTATGCACTATAAAGGGAAGGGAATAAGGTATCATTTGGGACGCAGAGAGTCCTGCTTGGCCAGAAATAACAGCACAACAAAATGGAAGTCTGTGGAGTCTGGCTTGTGAGACTAGTGTAAAGGCTACTGCAGGATCACGTAGGGATTTGAGACAAGGTTGTTTGTTTTGTTTTTTTAAGAACAAGCTGGCCAAAGGGGTTTGGTAAGACTCCCTGAGTCTAACTGTAACTCTTCTTCTCTGTAGTCTCCAGACTGCCGTAGTCTCTGTAGTCTCCAGACCGCTGTAGTCTATGTAGTCTCCAGACTGCCGTGGTCTCTGTAGTCTCCAGACTGATGTAGTCTCTGTAGTCTCCAGACTGCTGTAGTCTCTGTAGTCTCCAGGCGGCTGTAGTCTCGGTAGTCTCCAGACTGCTGTAGTCTCTGTAGTTTCCAGGCTCCTGTAGTCTCCAGACTACCATAGTCTCTGTAGTCTCCTGAATACCATAGTCTCTGTAGTCTCCCGAATACCGTAGTCGCCATACTGCTGTAGTCTCTGTAGTCTCCAGACTGCTGTAGTCTCTGTAGTCTCCAGACTACCGTAGTCTCTGTAGTCTCCATACTGCTGTAGTCTCCAGGCGGCTGTAGTCTCGGTAGTCTCCAGACTGCTGTAGTCTCTGTAGTCTCCAGACTCCTGTAGTCTATGTAGTCTCCAGACTACCATAGTCTCTGTAGTCTCCAGACTGCTGTAGTCTCTGTAGTCTCCAGACTGCTCACTTCCAGATCTTGTCTACAGGTCTCTTGCGTGTTTTATGATAACATCGTTGACCTTTCACTCCAGTCAAATTGTAGGCTTGTTCTAGGCTTGTTGTAGGCTTGTTGTAGTCTTGATGTAGGCTTGTTGTAGGCGTGTTGTAGGCTTGATGCAGGCTTGTTGTAGGCTTGTTGTAGGCTTGTTGTAAGCTTGTTGTAGTCTGGCTGTAGGCTTATTGTAGGATTGTTGTGGTCTTGATCTAGTGATGCTATCGGCTTGTTGTAGTCTGGCTGTAGGCTTGTTGTAGGATTGTTGAGGTCTTGCTCTAGTAATGCTGTAGGCTTGTAGTAGGCTTGTTGTAGTCTGGCTGTAGGCTTGCGGTAGGCTTGTTGTTGTCTTGCTGTAGACTTGTTGTAGTCTGCGGTAGGCTTGTTGTAGGCTTGTTGTTGTCTTGCTGTAGGCTTATTGTAGGTTTGTTGTAGTCTGGCAGTAGGCTTCTTGTAGGTTTGTTGTAGTCTTGTGGTAGGCTTGTTGTAGGTTTGTTATAGTCTTGCTGTAGGCTTGTTGTAGTCTTGTTGTAGTCTTGTTGTAGTCTTGTTGTAGTCTTGCTGGAGGCTTGTTGTAGTCTTGATGTAGTCTTGTTGTAGTCTTGTTGGAGGCTTGTTGTAGTCTTGTTGTAGTCTTGCTGTAGGCTTGTTGGAGGCTTTCTGTAGTCTTGTTGTAGTCTTGTTGTAGTCTTGTTGTAGTCTTGTTGGAGGCTTGTTGTAGTCTTGTTGTAGTCTTGTTGGAGGCTTGTTGTAGTCTTGTTGTAGTCTTGTTGTAGTCTTGTTGTAGTCTTGTTGGAGGCTTGTTGTAGTCTTGATGTAGTCTTGTTGTAGTCTTGTTGGAGGCTTGTTGGAGGCTTGTTGTAGTCTTGATGTAGTCTTGTTGTAGTCTTGTTGTAGTCTTGTTGTAGGCTTGTTGTAGTCTTGTTGTAGTCTTGTTGTAGTCTTGTTGGAGGCTTGTTGTAGTCTTGATGTAGTCTTGTTGTAGTCTTGTTGGAGGCTTATTGTAGGCTTGTTGGAGGCTTATTGTAGGCATGTTATAAGCTTTTTATAGGCTTGTTATAGACGTGTTCTACTCTCATACTGGACAAAGGTATTTTAGGTCTCGGGTATTTGGGTACTAAAAAAGAGAAACCCCCACTCCAACAGAAGTCACAGCTGCAGCCGCTTAGCTGTAGTAACATCTGTCATATATATTCTGCCTTTTTGTAACATCTGTGATTAATATTCATGCTTTATTAATATATGTGATGAATATTCATACTTTATTAATATCTGTGACGAATATTAATCCTTTATTAATATCTGTGATGAATATGCATCCTTTATTAATATATACAATGAATATTCATCCTTTAGTAATATCGGTAATACATATATGCCTTTAGTAATATCTGTGATGAATATTCATCCTTTAGTAATATCTGTGATGAATATTCATCCTTTAGTAATATATACAATGAATATTCATCCTTTAGTAATATCGGTAATATATATTCTGCCTTTAGTAATATCTGTGATGAATATGCATCCTTTAGTAATATATGTGATGAATATGAATATTAATTCTTTATTAATATCTGTGATGAATATTCATCCTTTATTCATATCTGTGATGAATATTTGTCCTTTAGTAATATAGGCAATGAATATTCATCCTTTACTGATATATACAATGAATATTCATCCTTTAGTAACATCGGTAATATATATCTGCCTTTAGTAATATCTGTGATGAATATTCATCCTTTAGTAATATCGGTAATATATATCTGCCTTTAGTAATATCTGTGATGAATATTCATCCTTTAGTAATATCTGTGATGAATATTCATCCTTTAGTAATATCTGTGATGAATTGAAGCTGGTCTGCCACCCGACTCTGTCTATGTTAGAATAACACGAGAGGGGGCTGAGTTGAGGGGTAACAGTTCATGGTTGATGAGTTGGGTCTGAGGTGAGAGTTTGAAGTTGAAAGGTGAAAGGTTAAAGGTGACTGAATACTCACAGCAGGACCAGGAGCTCCGATGACACCTTGAAGACCTCCTGGACCAGGAGGTCCCTACAAACAACCACGGGACAGAGACAGTTAGAGGGGACAACAGAGTTAACAGGGACAAAGGCAACAGAGTTAACAGGGACAAAGACAACAGAGTTAACAGGGACAAAGACAACAGAGTTAACAGGGACAAAGACAACAGAGTTAACAGGGACAGAGACAACAGAGTTAACAGGGACAGCGACAACAGAGTTAACAGGGACAGAGACAACAGAGTTAACAGGGACAAAGACAACAAGGAGAATTTAAGGTGACTTCTTAGGAGTATACTGGAGCAGTGTTTCATATCCTCTGGTCCGTGGACCAGTACAGGTTTCTCAAGAGGTTTCTCTAGAAACCTTTCCTACAGGAGGAAAAGAAAATGATGAGAAATCACCTGTTCTCCCTTGTCTGCTTTGCTTCCTTTCTGGCCAGGCTCACCAACCTCTCCCTGGGACAGAACACACAACAACACCAATTATGATAATGACGACAACACATTGATTTTTATATAGTAGGACCCAAAGAGCCTTGATCCTATTTTATTTGAGTCTATTTCATTTTTAGCCCATCTTTAAAAAAAACCATTTCGCCTCATTGTCTATTCAATATTTTCCAAATGTCACCTTTACTGTGTTTGGGTGGTAAATATTATTAGTGGAGATCTTAATTTGATTGGTCAAAGACCTTGGAGTTAGTGTTTGCAATGATTTGATTACTTGTCTCGGTCTATCCCTCTACTGACACTCCCACTGTCACACTGTCGCTATGGAGGACGGCTGTGTGTGTGTGTGTGTGTGTGTGTGTGTGTGTCAGCGGAAGTGTCTGTGAGTGTGTGTATGTATGTGTGAGTGTGTTTGTGTGTATATATTTTTTGTTTGTGTGTGTATGTTTGTGTGTGAGTGTGTATAGTATATGTGCGTGTGTGTATGTCTGTGTGTGTATGCGTGTTTGTGTGTGTGTTTGTGTGTGTGTATGTGATGATAACACACACACCCTTGTTAGATATAAATCCATTACACAGTGCATTAGCTAAGAACAGCCACTTTGTTTGCCCCAAACGAACACAAAAGGATTAGTTCATGGCAATGTGCACGCGCGCGCGCGTGTGTGTGTGTGTGTGTGTGTGTGTGTGTGTGTGTGTGTGTGTGTGTGTGTGTGTGTGTGTGTCTACTCTGCAGCTTCGTTTCTGAAACATTTTCACACCTATCCAACAGCATAATTAAACATGCCATAGAAAGTCATTAACATCATAATAGCTCTAATGTAATACTCTAACCCACAAAACATTTGGCATGTGTATCAATCACACTATCAGCTCTGCCTCGTCCCAATGCGATGCCCAGAACAACAGCATTTATCCCCTACACATGGTACGGTATACAGTACAATGTATTACTGAACTATACTGTCACTTACTGAACTGTACTGTCAATTACTGAACTATACTGTTAATTACTGAACTGTAAATTACTGAATTATACTGTCAATTACTGAACTATACTGTCAATTACTGAACTATACTGTCAATTACATAACTGTCAATTACTGAACTATACTGTCAATTACTGAACTATACTGTCAATTACTGATCTATACTATCTATTTCTGAACTATACTGTCACTTACTGAACTATACTATCAATTACTGAACTATACTGTCAATTACTGATCTATACTATCTATTTCTGAACTATAAATTACTGAACTATACTGTTAATTACTGATCTATACTATCTATTTCTGAACTATAAATTACTGAACTATACTGTTAATTACTGAACTGTAAATTACTGAATTATACTGTCAATTACTGAACTATACTGTATTTCTGAACTATACTGTCACTTACTGAACTATACCGTCAATTACTGAACTATACTGTCAATTACTGAACTATACTGTATTTCTGAACTATACTGTCACTTACTGAACTATACCGTCAATTACATAACTGTCAATTACTGAACTATACTGTCAATTACATAACTGTCAATTACTGAACTCTACTGTCAATTACTGAACTATACTGTCAATTACTGATCTATACTGTCAATTACTAAACTGTACTGTCAATTACTGAACTATACTGTCAATTACTGAACTGTAAATTACTGAATTATACAGTTAATTACTGAACTATACTATCTATTTCTGAACTGTAAATTACTGAATTATACAGTTAATTACTGATCTATACTATCTATTTCTGAACTATAAATTACTGAATTATACTGTAAATTACTGAACTATAAATTACTGAATTATATCTTCAATTACTGAACTATACTGTCAATTACTGAACTATACTGTCAGTTACTGAACTATACTGTCAATTACTGAACTATACTGTCAATTACTGAACTATACTGTCAATTACTAAACTGTACTGTCAATTACTGAACTATACTGTCAATTACTGAACTGTAAATTACTGAATTATACAGTTAATTACTGAACTATACTTTCAATTACTGAACTATACTGTCAATTACTGAACTATAAATTACTGAATTAAATCTTCAATTACTGAACTATACTGTCAATTACTGAATTATACTGTCAGTTACTGAACTGTAAATTACTGAACTATACTGCCAATTACTGAATTATACTGTCAATTACTGAACTGTAAATTACTGAACTATACCTTCAATTACTGAACTATACTGTCAATTACTGAACTATACTGCCAATTACTGAACTGTAAATTACTGAACTATACTGCCAATTACTGAACTATACTGTCAATTACTGAACTATACTGCCAATTACTGAACTATACTGTCAATTACTGAATTATACTGTCAATTACTGAACTATACTGTCAATTACTGAATTATACTGTCAACTACTGAACTATACTGTCAATTACTGAACTTTGAATTACTGAACTAAACTGTCAATTACTGAACTATACTGTCAATTACTGAACTTTAAATTACTGATTTATACCATCAACTACTGAACTATACTGTCAATTACTGAACTTTGAATTACTGAACTAAACTGTCAATTACTGAACTATACTGTCAATTACTGAACTGTAAATTACTGAATTATACAGTTAATTACTGAACTATACTTTCAATTACTGAACTATACTGTCAATTACTGAACTATAAATTACTGAATTAAATCTTCAATTACTGAACTATACTGTCAATTACTGAACTATAAATTACACCTTCAATTACTGAACTTTGAATTACTGAACTATACCTTCAATCAGTGAACTAAACTCTCAATTACTGAAAAGTAAGTATGTAAGCCTTGTTCGAGCCAGAACGGCCCATAGGTCAGGAGCCAGAACGGCCCATAGGGCAGGAGTCAGAACGGCCCATAGGTCAGGAGCCAGAACGGCCCATAAGGCAGGAGTCAGAACGGCCCATAGGTCAGGAGGCAGAACGGCCCATAAGGCAGGAGTCAGAATGGCCCATAGGTCAGGAGCCAGAACGGCCCAAGGGGAGGAGCCAGAACGGCCCATAGGTCAGGAGGCAGAACGGCCCATAGGTCAGGAGCCAGAACGGCCCATAGGGCAGGAGTCAGAATGGCCCATAGGTCAGGAGCCAGAACGGCCCAAGGGGAGGAGCCAGAACGGCCCATAAGGCAGGAGTCAGAACGGCCCATAGGTCAGGAGGCAGAACGGCCCATAAGGCAGGAGTCAGAATGGCCCATAGGTCAGGAGCCAGAACGGCCCAAGGGGAGGAGCCAGAACGGCCCATAGGTCAGGAGGCAGAACGGCCCATAGGTCAGGAGCCAGAACGGCCCATAGGGCAGGAGTCAGAATGGCCCATAGGTCAGGATCCATAATGGCTCATAGGGCAGGAGCCAGAACGGCCCAAGGGGAGGAGCCAGAACGGCCCATAGGTCAGGATCCATAATGGCTCATAGGGCAGGAGCCTATTTGCTAATTCTGTAGTATGAGGCAGCTTAATTTACAAGTGTATCTGCTGGACAGGAAGCTAGTCTATCTCAGGGCCTACAACTATGAGTTAGCGTACCTTGTCTGCCTCTTTAACTATAGGTTACTGTAGCTTCTCCGTCTCTATAACTATACGTTAGTGTACATTGTCTGTCTGTTAGTGTACCTTGTCTGTCTATGTAACTATAGGTTACTGTACCTTGTCTCCGTCCTCTCCAGGGGGCCCCTGGGGACCTGCAGGGCCAGGAAGACCAACTGGACCTTGGATACCGTCACGACCAGCTGGTCCCATGGGACCTTTCTCTCCCTGGGGACAGACAGATATTAGGGGCCACAGTCAACAAACAGTTAAAATACACACGGTTCATGATTTACATTTTTTTTGTGTGATGAAAACATCACTTGACAAAAGACTGAAAAATAAAAAGTTTTGAATAAAGTCTAAGAACTGTGTGTGTTCTGAGGTGTGTACTCACCGGGCCCCCCTTCTCTCCGGCTGGACCCGGGCCTCCCTGGGGTCCAGTGCGTCCTGATAGACCGATGGGACCTCCAGGACCGGCAGCACCTCGTTCTCCAGGAGAACCCTGCCCAGCCAACAACACATTACCAACATCAACAGGACCGATCGCTGACCTTTTGAGAATCATTCTGTTCTATTGCAATATCCATCACATTTACACGTACATGTGAGTCATTTAGCAGACTCTCTGATCCAGATCCACTACAGTAGTGAGTCATTTAGCAGACTCTCTTATCTAGATCCACTTATAGTAGTGATTCATTTAGCAGACTCTCTGATCCAGATCCACTACAGTAGTGAGTCATTTAGCAGACTCTCTGATCCAGATCCACTACAGTAGTGATTCATTTAGCAGACTCTCTTATCCAGATCCACTTCTAGTAGTGATTCATTTAGCAGACTCTCTTATCCAGATCCACTTCTAGTAGTGATTCATTTAGCAGACTCTCTTATCCATATCCACTTATAGTAGTGATTCATTTAGCAGACTCTCTTATCCAGATCGAGCTTCAATGCCATACAACACTCCTTCCGTGGCCTCCAACTGCTCTTAAACGCTAGTAAAACCAAATGCATGCTTTTCAACCGATCGCTGCCTGCACCTGCACGCCCGACTAGCATCACCACCCTGGATGGTTCCGACCTAGAATATGTGGACATCTATAAGTACCTAGGTGTCTGGCTAGACTCTAAACTCTCCTTCCAGACCCATATCAAACATCTCCAATCTAAAATCAAATCTAGAGTCGGCTTTCTATTTCGCAACAAAGCCTCCTTCACTCACGCCGCCAAACTTACCCTAGTAAAACTGACTATCCTACCGATCCTCGACTTCGGCGATGTCATCTATAAAATAGCTTCCAATACTCTACTCAGCAAACTGGATGCAGTTTATCACAGTGCCATCCGTTTTGTTACTAAAGCACCTTATACCACCCACCACTGCTCTAGTCGGCTGGCCCTTGCTACATATTCGTCGCCAGACCCACTGGCTCCAGGTCATCTACAAGTCCATGCTAGGTAAAGTTCCGCCATATCTCAGTTCACTGGTCACAATGGCAACACCCACCCGTAGCACGCGCTTCAGCAGGTGTATCTCACTGATCATCCCTAAAGCCATAACCTAATTTGGCCGCCTTTCGTTCCAGTTCTCTGCTGCCTGCGACTGGAATGAATTGCAAAAATCGCTGAAGTTGGAGACTTTTATCTCCCTCACTAACTTCAAACATCTGCTATCTGAGCAGCTAACCGATCGCTGCAGCTGTACATAGTCTATCGGTAAATAGCCCACCCAATTTTACCTACCTCATCCCCATACTGTTTATATTTATTTACTTTTCTGCTCTTTTGCACACCAGTATCTCTACCTGTACATGACTATATGATCATTTATCACTCCAGTGTTAATTTGCAAAATTGTAATTATTCGCCTACCTCCTCATGCCTTTTGCACACATTGTATATAGACTCTTTTTTTTTCTACTGTGTTATTGACTTGTTTATTGTTTACTCCATGTGTAACTCTGTGTTGTCTGTTCACACTGCTATGCTTTATCTTGGCCAGGTCGCAGTTGTAAATGAGAACTTGTTCTCAACTAGCCTACCTGGTTAAATAAAAGGTGAAATAAATAAAAAAAATAAAAATAATCCACTTACAGTAGTGATTCATTTAGCAGACTCTCTTACCTAGATCCACTACAGTAGTGAGTCATTTAGCAGACTCTCTTACCTAGATCCACTACAGTAGTGAGTCATTTAGCAGACTCTCTTACCTAGATCCACTACAGTAGTGAGTCATTTAGCAGACTCTCTTATCCAGAGCCACTTACAGTAGTGATTCATTTAGCTGACTCTCTTATCTAGAGTTAGTGAATTTATCAATAGAAGGTGGGAAAACCACATACAGTATCACAGTCATAGTAAGTACATTTTCCCTCAATACAGTAGCTTAGGGATCCCTCAACTATATTCAGCTGCGGGACAATTTTCTTCTTGAGGGCGGGGGGGGGGGGGGGGGGGGGGGGGGCCTGAACATAATTACAAATAATTGCAAATTGACCGCAAACAGATATAATGTTTGACTAAAACAGAATGATTTCAAACCTTTCTTACATTCTTACGTCAGAACGGCCCGTAGGTCAGGAACAGTTAACCCACTGTTCCTAGACCAGTTAACCCCACTGTTCCTAGACCAGTTAACCCACTGTTCCTAGACCAGTTAACCCCACTGTTCCTAGACCGTCGTTGAAAATAAGAATTTGTTCTTAACTGACTTGCCTAGTTAAATAAAGGTAAAAAAAAAAAGTTTAAAAAATTGAACGCGATCACATGTCTCTCTATTTTGCGTGGGAATAACTGGTAACAGATTTCTTAAATACAAATCACTTGGAGCTGATTTCCTGGTGTTTTTCCAGTTTTTTATTTCCAACAATATTTTTTTTTTTAAAGATATATTTTTGAAAACTTGCGGGCCAAATAAAACCACCCTTGGGCCAAATTCGGCCTGTGGGCCAACAGTTGAGGATCCCTGCAGTAGCTATCAGCATAGTCAGTGTTTAGGAATATTAGTTATTTAGTAGGAATAGCTACTACAGTATATTACCTAGAACGGAGTCATGTATTGAGCATGTATTCTAAGTAGTATGCTAGTGTGGCCACTCAGGGTCAACAGAGAGACCTCAGGGCTGTATTCAGACTGGCCACTCAGACAGGGTTAACAGAGAGACCTCAAGGCTGTATTCACACTGGCCACTCAGGGTTAACAGAGAGACCTCAGGGCTGTATTCAGACTGGCCACTCAGACAGGGTTAACAGAGAGACCTCTGACAGGAAAGACTCCGTGCTGGGTAATGGCTGGAAGCCGTTGAAAAGACTGTTTTCTTTATCGCCATGATGTCAGAGAAACTCCCCTTCAAAGAAATTGTATGACTCTGAAAAGTTTCCTGCGCAAACACACACGCACACACACACACACACACACACACACACACACACACACACACACACACACACACACACGCAAACATTCTGTACACACACACACACAAACTGTACACACACAGTCATACACACACTGTACACACTGTACACACACACACGTTGATTCAGGGACACATCTGAGCAGCCACCTGCTACCCTGAGGGCCAGTCTGTTTCATGGCAGAGATCTCCTCTGACACACACACACACACACACACACACACACACACACACACACATACACACACACACACACACACACACACAACTTTCTGACTAAACTGAACTCTGACCCACCCCCTGGCAAGAAATTGATGAAAGAAAATATCAAATGACTGCTGTGTGTGTGTGTGTGTGTGTGTGTGTGTGTGTGTGTGTGTGTGTGTGTGTGTGTGTGTGTGTTTGCGCAGGAAACTTTTCAGAGTCATACAATTTCTTTGAAGGGGAGTTTCTCTGACATCATGGCGATAAAGAAAACAGTCTTTTCAACGGCTTCCAGCCATTACCCAGCACGGAGTCTTTCCTGTCAGACAGAATCTTCCACCATTTAGAACCACCAGAATCAGAACCCTTTCCTTTGTTCAGAACCTCCATTATGTATGCCGTCCATTCTCACGTTGGAACTCTAGAACATGAGAATGCTTCCAATGACACGGAACACTCTCATTTGTTGTCAAACCCTCCTGGTTCCATTATGCATGCCGTGCATCTCCTCTCCTCTCCTCTCCTCTCCTCTCCTCTCATTCTCTTCTCTTCTCTTCTCTCCTCTCCTCTCCTCTCCTCTCCTCTCCTCTCCTCTCCTCTCCTCTCCTCTCCTCTCCTCTCCTCTCCTCTCATTCTCTTCTCTCTTCTCCTCTGGCCTAATCTACCATCTCTCTAACAGTGGTCTGTCGCTTTTAACCAATTATAGAGAGACAGTGTTTATCGCTCTGACTAAATGTCAGACAGTTCAAAGCCGCCTGTCTGTCATGCATACCTCTAAGAGATTCAATTCCCTCCAACTGTAGGAGATTTAACATTCTCACATTCACATTCCCATCATGCATCTTTGGGGAGTCGCTGTGGTAGAGCAGACATCATTGAGGGTTCAAAGAGAAACCAGCCCACTCAGTTACAGAGAATTTTGTATCCTGCTGCTTCTAGCTGACAGACACAAACTAGTGCACCATACGAGTGAGTGAAGTTTGGCAGTGAATTAACAAAACACCCCAACATCCAATCTTGATAAAAACACATAAAAACAGATTTCCAAACACGGTGTTCAATATCATTGAATAGAGAGTCAACTGAATGAAATAACAAGCTACCAGGCTATAATCAGACATCATTATGGACCAACCACCTGTCCTGCCTACCAGGCTATAATCAGACCTCATTATGGACCAACCACCTGCTCTGCCTACCAGGCTATAATCAGACCTCATTATGGACCAACCACCTGCTCTGCCTACCAGGCTATAATCAGACCTCATTATGGACCAACCACCTGCCCTGGCTACCAGACTACCAGGCTATAATCAGACCTCACTATGGACCAACCACCTGCTCTGCCTACCAGACTACAAGGCTATAATCACACCTCATTATGGACCAACCACCTGTCCTGCCTACCAAGCTATAATCAGAACTCATTATGGACCAACCACCTGCTCTGCCTACCAGGCTATAATCAGACCTCATTATGGACCAACCACCTGCTCTGCCTACCAGACTACCTTGGCTATAATCAGACCTCATTATGGACCAACCACCTACTCTGCCTCTTAGACTACCAGGCTATAATCAGACCTCATTATGGACCAACCACCTGCTCTGCCTACCAGACTACCAGGCTATAATCAGACCTAATTATGGACCAACCACCTGCTCTGCCTACCAGACTACCAGGCTATAATCAGACCTCATTATGGACCAACCACCTACTCTGCCTACCAGACTACCAGGCTATAATCAGACCTCATTATGGACCAACCACCTACTCTGCCTACTAGACTACCAGGCTATAATCAGACCTCATTATGGACCAACCACCTACTCTGCCTACTAGACTACCAGGCTATAATCAGACCTCATTATGGACCAACCACCTACTCTGCCTACTAGACTACCAGGCTATAATCAGACCTCATTATGGACCAACCAACTGTCCTGCCTACCAGGCTATAAACAGACCTCATTATTGACCAACCACCTGCTCTGCCTACTAGACTAACAGGCTATAATCAGACCTCATTATGGACCAACCACCTGTCCTGCCTACCAGGCTATAAACAGACCTCATTATGGACCAACCACCTGCTCTGCCTACTAGACTACCAGGCTATAATCAGACCTCATTATGGACCAACCACCTACTCTGCCTACCAGGCTATAATCAGACCTCATTATGGACCAACCACCTGTCCTGCCTACCAGGCTATAAACAGACCTCATTACCATGTGTTGCTCAGAGTCTCTAAAATAATTTTCTCACTACGGTGGCGGGAGTGACGGGATAACCATGGTAACGCAATACTTACGACGGGGCCTTGGGCACCCTGTGGTCCTTCGCCTCCCTTCAAACCAGCTGGACCCTGGATGGAGAGAACAAGAGAAAAGAGAGAGGAGAGGAGGGTTAGACTGTGTGTGTACATATCTGTGTGTATGAAAGAGAGAGTGTGGCTGAGTAGGTGTGTGTGTGTGTGTGTGTGTTTGTGTGTGTGAGAGAGAGAGATAGAAAGAGAACGAGAGAGAGAGAGAGAGAGAGAGAGAGAGAGAGAGAGAGAGAGAGTGTATCTGTGAGCAAGGACATCGAGGCCAAAACCATCCACTATTAGATAAAACAAAGTCGTAACTCCTGGTCCCAACCACACGGTCGTAACTCCTGGTCCCAACCACATGGTCGTAACTCCTGGTCCCAACCACACGGTCGTAACGCCTGGTCCCAAACACACGGTCATAACTCCTGGTCCCAACCACATGGTCGTAACTCCTGGTCCCAGCCACATGGTCGTAACTCCTGGTCCCAACCACACGGTCGTAACTCCTAGTCCCAACCACACGGTCGTAACTCCTGGTCCCAGCCCCACTGTCGTAACTCCTGGTCCCAGCCACACGGTCGTAACTCCTGGTCCCAGCCACATGGTCGTAACTCCTGGTCCCAGCCACACGGTCGTAACTCCGGGTCCCAGCCACACGGTCGTAACTCCTGGTCCCAACCACACGGTCATAACTCCTGGTCCCAACCACATGGTCGTAACTCCTGGTCCCAACCACACGGTCGTAACTCCTAGTCCCAGCCACACGGTCGTAACTCCTAGTCCCAGCCACATGGTCGTAACTCCTGGTCCCAGCCACACTGTCGAAACTCCGGGTCCCAGCCACAAGGTCGTAACTCCTGGTCCCAACCACACGGTCGTTACTCCTAGTCACAGCCGCACTGTCGTAACTCCTGGTCCCAACCACACGGTCGTAACTCCTGGTCCCAAACACACGGTCGTAACTCCTAGTCCCAGCCACACGGTCGTAACTCCTAGTCCCAGCCACATGGTCGTAACTCCTGGTCCCAGCCCCACTGTCGTAACTCCGGGTCCCAGCCACACGGTCGTAACTCCTGGTCAGAACCACACGGTCGTAACTCCTGGTCCCAACCACATGGTCGTAACTCCTGGTCCCAACCACACGGTCGTAACTCCTAGTCCCAGCCACACGGTCGTAACTCCTAGTCCCAGCCACATGGTTGTAACTCCTGGTCCCAGCCACACTGTCGAAACTCCGGGTCCCAGCCACATGGTCGTAACTCCTGGTCCCAACCACACGGTCGTAACTCCTGGTCCCAGCCACACGGTCGTAACTCCTGGTCCCAACCACACGGTCGTAACTCCTGGTCCCAGACACACGGTCGTAACTCCTGGTCCCAGCCACACGGTCGTAACTCCTAGTCCCAACCACATGGTCGTAACTCCTGGTCCCAGCCACACGGTCGTAACTCCTAGTCCCA
Source organism: Oncorhynchus mykiss (assembly GCF_013265735.2). Lineage (NCBI taxonomy): Eukaryota > Metazoa > Chordata > Actinopteri > Salmoniformes > Salmonidae > Oncorhynchus > Oncorhynchus mykiss. The sequence goes on along the minus strand of NC_048572.1, from coordinate 86,515,511 downwards.
ACCACACGGTCGTAACTCCTAGTCCCAACCACACGGTCGTAACTCCTGGTCCCAGCCACACGGTCGTAACTCCGGGTCCCAACCACACTGTCGTAACTCCTGGTCCCAGCCACACTGTCGTAACTCCTGGTCCCAGCCACACAGTCATAACTCCTGGTCCCAGCCACACGGTCGTAACTCCTGGTCCCAACCACATGGTCGTAACTCCTGGTCCCAACCACACGGTCGTAACTCCTGGTCCCAACCACACTGTCGTAACTCCTGGTCCCAACCACACTGTCGTAACTCCTGGTCCCAACCACACGGTCGTAACTCCTAGCCGTCATGGTGGTGTCACCAGCAGTACTAGTGGTAGAGGTACCATCTGATTCGTGCTGCTGCTGGGCCAGAGGCTGGCAAGGCTTTTGGCTTTTGGTCTAATTGGTCATTTACATTTACACACTGAGGCTCAGCCAAGACAGACAGAGCCAGAGGGCGGTGGAGCGTTTGTATGGGTCTGTGTATGGGTGTGTGAGTGTAGTTGTGTGCGTGTAGCTGTGTGTGTGTGTGTGTATGGGTGGGTGTGTGTGTGTGTGTATGGGTGTGTGAGTGTAGTTGTGTGTGTGTAGTTGTGTGTGTGTGTGTGTGTGTGTGTGTGTATGGGTGGGTGTGTGTGTGTGTGTATGGGTGTGTGAGTGTAGTTGTGTGCGTGTAGTTGTGTGTGTGTGTGTGTATGGGTGGGTGTGTGTGTGTGTGTATGGGTGTGTGAGTGTAGTTGTGTGTGTGTGTGTGTGTGTGTGTGTGAGTGTAGTTGTGTGTGTGTGTGTGTGTGTGTGTGTGTGTGTGTGTGTGTAGTTGTGTGTGTGTGTGTGTGTGTGTGCTCTCATCTCTCCCCTGCCACAGTCTACCACTGTGTATTAGAACCCTGGAAGTACCACAACAGCACTGAAAGTTATTTATTGACCCATAAATCGCTCGTGTGGCTCTCACTAAAAGACCGGGAGGAGAGGAGTATGAGTGTGTGTGTGTGTGTGTGTGTGTGTGTAATAGGTCTCTCCGACTCTGTCTATTAAAGGATCAAGTATGGATGCAACATGTGTGACTACACAAATACGTTGCCTACTGCATATTGAGAGAACATGTCTATCAACTCTGATTGTTTTAAATATGGCGAACCTATTAGTAAGTCCATTAGAACGAATATCCTCTAACCCAGAGATGACCTTAACAGCTGGTATATATCTAGTGAGGTACCAGTATCACGATCAGCTGGTACATATCTAGGGAGGTACCAGTATCACGATCAGCTGGTACATATCTAGGGAGGTACCAGTACCACGATCAGCTGGTATATATCTAGGGAGGTAACAGTACCACAATCAGCTGGTATATATCTAGGGAGGTACCAGTACCACGATCAGCTGGTATATATCTAGGGAGGTAACAGTACCACGATCAGCTGGTATATATCTAGGGAGGTACCAGTACCACGATCAGCTGGTATATATCTAGGGAGGTACCAGTACCACGATCAGCTGGTATATATCTAGGGAGGTACCAGTATCACGATCAGCTGGTATATATCTAGGGAGGTACCAGTACCACGATCAGCTGGTATATATCTAGGGAGGTACCAGTAACACAATCAGCTGGTATATATCTAGGGAGGTACCAGTACCACGATCAGCTGGTATATATCTAGGGAGGTACCAGTACCACGATCAGCTGGTATATATCTAGGGAGGTACCAGTATCACGATCAGCTGGTATATATCTAGGGAGGTACCAGTACCACGATCAGCTGGTATATATCTAGGGAGGTACCAGTACCACGATCAGCTGGTATATATCTAGGGAGGTACCAGTAACACAATCAGCTGGTATATATCTAGGGAGGTAACAGTACCACGATCAGCTGGTATATATCTAGGGAGGTACCAGTATCACGATCAGCTGGTACATATCTAGGGAGGTACCAGTATCACGATCAGCTGGTACATATCTAGGGAGGTACCAGTATCACGATCAGCTGGTATATATCTAGGGAGGTACCAGTACCACAATCAGCTGGTATATATCTAGGGAGGTACCAGTATCACGATCAGCTTGTACATATCTAGGGAGATACCAGTATCACGATCAGCTGGTATATATCTAGGGAGGTACCAGTACCACGATCAGCTGGTATATATCTAGGGAGGTACCAGTATCACGATCAGCTGGTATATATCTAGGGAGGTACCAGTATCACGATCAGCTGGTATATATCTAGGGAGGTACCGGTACCACGATCAGCTGGTATATATCTAGGGAGGTACCAGTAACACAATCAGCTGGTATATATCTAGGGAGGTACCAGTAACACAATCAGCTGGTATATATCTAGTGAGGTACCAGTATCACGATCAGCTGGTATATATCTAGGGAGGTAACAGTACCACGATCAGCTGGTATATATCTAGGGAGGTACCAGTATCACGATCAGCTGGTACATATCTAGGGAGGTACCAGTATCACGATCAGCTGGTACATATCTAGGGAGGTACCAGTATCACGATCAGCTGGTATATATCTAGGGAGGTACCAGTACCACAATCAGCTGGTATATATCTAGGGAGGCACCAGTATCACGATCAGCTGGTATATATCTAGGGAGGTACCAGTATCACGATAAGCTGGTATATATCTAGGGAGGTAACAGTACCACGATCAGCTGGTATATATCTAGGGAGGTACCAGTATCACGATCAGCTGGTACATATCTAGGGAGGTACCAGTATCACGATCAGCTGGTGGTAATATGGGATCTGACAACAGTCTCTCTATACAGTATATGTCCTGAGAACAGTCTCTATATACAGTATATGTCCTGATAACAGTCTCTATATACTGTAAATGTGTTGATAACAGTCTCTATATTCTGTATATGTGTTGATAACAGCCTCTATATACTGTATATGTCCTGATAGCAGTCTCTATAGACTGTATATGTGTTGATAACGTGGTGTTTCCATGGAGATTGCTGTGTAGATGCAAGGGGAACAGTTCCTTACATTAGCCCCAGGAAGACCTCTCTGTCCAGCGAAGCCCCGGAGCCCGGCTGGGCCAACCTTCCCAGACGTACCCATTGGACCTGGGTCACCCTGGAGGAGAGATAGAGGAAGACTACATGAGATAGGGTATATCATGACAGGCATAGGCTGTCTATCTCTGTTCAATTCCTGTACCACCCCAGTCTCTCTCTGTTCAATTCCTGTACCACCCCAGTCTCTCTCTGTTCTATTCCTGTACCACCCCAGTCTCTCTCTGTTCTATTCCTGGATCACCCCAGTCTATCTCTGTTCTATTCCTGGATCACCCCAGTATATCTCTGTTCTATTCCTGGATCACCCCAGTCTATCTCTGTTCTATTCCTGGATCACCCCAGGCTATCTCTGTTCTATTCCTGGAACCACCCGAGTCTATTCCTGGATCACCCCAGTCTATTCCTGGATCACCCCAGTCTATCTCTGTTCTATTCCTGGATCACCCCAGTCTATCTCTGTTCTATTCCTGGATCACCCCAGTCTATCTCTGTTCTATTCCTGGATCACCCCAATCTATCTCTGTTCTATTCCTGGATCACCCCAGTCTCTCTCTGTTCTATTCCTGGATCACCCCAGTCTATCTCTGTTCTATTCCTGGACCACCCCAGCCTATCTCTGTTCTATTCCTGGATCACCCCAATCTATCTCTGTTCTATTCCTGGATCACCCCAGTCTATCTCTGTTCTATTCCTGGACCATAATGGTGTTTGTTATTCACTGGTTGCCCTTTTCTTGTGGCAACAGGTCACACATTTTGCTGCTGTAATGGCACACTGTGGTATTTCACCCAGTAGATATTGGAGTTAACCTAAATTGGATTTGCTTTTAGAATTCTATTTGTGTCTGTGTAATCTGAGGGAAATATGTGTCTCTAATATGGCATAGGAGGTTAGGAAGTGCAGCTCAGTTTCCACCTCATTTTGTGGGCTGTGTGCACATAGCCTGTTTTCTCCTGAGAGCCAGGTCTATCTACAGCGGCCTTTCTCAATAGCAAGGCTATGCTCACTGAGTCTGTACATAGTCAAAGCTTTCCTTAAGTTTGGGTCAGTCACAGTGGTCAGATATTCTGCCACTGTTTACTCTCTGTTTAGGGCCAAATAGCATTCTAGATTGCTCTGTTTTTTTGTTGATTCTTTCCAATGTGTCAAGTAATTCTCTTTTCTATTCTCATGATTTGGTTGGGTCTAATTGTGCTGCTGTCCTGGGGCTCTGTGGGGTGTGTTTGTGTTTGTGAACTGAGCCCCAGGACCAGCTTGCTTAAGGGACTCTTCTCCAGGTTCATCTCTCTGTAGGTGATGGCTTTGTTATCAAAGGTTTGGGAATCACTTCCTTTTTAGGTGGTTGTAGAATTGAACCTCCACACATGTAATTTCTCTCTTACATTGCACTCAGAACATCCTGAGATTCTGTTTCACCTACTCCACCTACTCCACATTGACAATCTGAATGTTAAATCTAATCGTCATCATCTTCAATGAGCATATTTTAAAAGAGGATCTTGGAAAATAACCTGTTGCTATTTTCATGAAATCTATTCTCAAGATTTTTGGAAATTAGCGTACATTGTTAGATATGTGCCATTAGGTTTTCCATGACAAGAGTAAGTGTTGTTATCCATTGTTCCTATTCTGGTATTTCAATAGACAAAGCCCAGTTGTGATTGTGTTTTCAACCCCACCCCCCATTTTCTTCATAAAATGCTTTGGCCGGGTGAGACCATTGTCGAGTCATAGGGGAGTTTGTTTACCTTTCCTCCTTCTTTTCCAGCAGCTCCAGGTAAACCTTGCTCTCCGGGGGGTCCAGGGGAACCAGGGTGTCCTCTCTCTCCGATGCCGCCGGTCTCTCCCGTTGGTCCCTGGCAGACAGACACAACACCAGATTTACATACTGTATCACATGTTTATGCTTATTAGATGACAGCAAACTAGTAAAACTAGGTTTTCAAGTACATGTTTTATATAATTTAGTGTGTGAATGATTACAGGTTAATTTTCCCCTAGTGTCCTGATAAACGTGTTTAGTGTGTATTGTGTAGTGCATAGTATATAGTGTGTAGTGTGTAGTGTGTAGTGCATAGTATATAGTGTGTAGTGTGTAGTGCATAGTATATAGTGTGTAGTGTGTAGTGTGTAGTGCATAGTATGTCGTGTGTAGTGTGTAGTGTGTAGTGTGTAGTGTGTAGTGCGTAGTATATAGTGTGTAGTGTGTGGGCCTACCTGAGGTCCTACAACACCTCCAGGCCCAGGTGGGCCAGTCTTTCCCTGGAAACCTGTCTCTCCTCTCTGCCCAGGGTGACCAGGCATTCCGTCTTTACCAGGGGGCCCCTGAGGGAGATGAGATGGACAGGTTACGTTAATAGGGACCACATTGCTGAAGTAGAATGCCACTGTAATACATTATGTAGTATCATCAGCTATTTTAAAGGAGAGGTAAGGGCCCTTAGGTTCTGGGAAGGGTACATAGGTTAGGGCCCTTAGGTTCTGGGAAGGGTACATAGGTTAGGGCCCTTAGGTTCTGGGAAGGGTACTTAAGTTAGGGCCCTTAGGTTCTGGGAAGGGTACATAGGTTAGGGCCCTTAGGTTCTGGGAAGGGTACATAGGTTAGGGCCCTTAGATTCTGGGAAGGGTACATAGGTAAGGGCCCTTAGGTTCTGGGAAGGGTACATAGGTTAGGGCCCTTAGGTTCTGGGAAGGGTACATAGGTTAGGGCCCTTAGGTTCTGGGAAGGGTACATAGGTTAGGGACCTTAGGTTCTGGGAAGGGTAAATAGGTTAGGGCCCTTAGGTTATGGGAAGGGTACATAGGTAAGGGCCCTTAGGTTCTGGGAAGGGTACACAGGTTAGGACCCTTAGGTTCTGGGAAGGGTACATAGGTTAGGGCCCTTAGGTTCTGGGAAGGGTACTTAAGTTAGGGCCCTTAGGTTCTGGGAAGGGTACATAGGTTAGGGCCCTTAGGTTCTGGGAAGGGTACATAGGTTAGGGCCCTTAGGTTCTGGGAAGGGCACATAGGTTAGGGCCCTTAGGTTCTAGGAAGGGTACATAGGTAAGGGCTCTTAGGTTCTGGGAAGGGTACATAGGTTAGGGCCCTTAGGTTCTGGGAAGGGTACATAGGTTAGGGCCCTTAGGTTCTGGGAAGGGTACATAGGTTAGGGCCCTTAGGTTCTGGGAAGGGTACATAGGTTAGGGACCTTAGGTTCTGGGAAGGGTAAATAGGTTAGGGCCCTTAGGTTATGGGAAGGGTACATAGGTAAGGGCCCTTAGGTTCTGGGAAGGGTACACAGGTTAGGACCCTTAGGTTCTGGGAAGGGTACATAGGTTAGGGCCCTTAGGTTCTGGGAAGGGTACTTAAGTTAGGGCCCTTAGGTTCTGGGAAGGGTACATAGGTTAGGGCCCTTAGGTTCTGGGAAGGGTACATAGGTTAGGGCCCTTAGGTTCTGGGAAGGGCACATAGGTTAGGGCCCTTAGGTTCTAGGAAGGGTACATAGGTAAGGGCTCTTAGGTTCTGGGAAGGGTACATAGGTTAGGGCCCTTAGGTTCTGGGAAGGGTACATAGGTTAGGGCCCTTAGGTTCTGGGAAGGGTACATCGGTTAGGGCCCTTAGGTTGTGGGAAGGGTACATAGGTTAGGGCCCTTAGGTTGTGGGAAGGGTACATAGGTTAGGGCCCTTAGGTTCTGGGAAGGGTATATACGTTTGGGCCCTGGGGTCCTGGGAAGGGTACTTACGTTTGGGCCCTTAGGTCCTGGGAAGGGTACATAGGTTAGGGCCCTTAGGTTCTGGGAAGGGTACATAGGTTAGGGCCCTTAGGTTCTGGGAAGGGCACATAGGTTAGGGCCCTTAGGTTCTAGGAAGGGTACATAGGTAAGGGCTCTTAGGTCCTGGGAAGGGTACATAGGTTAGGGCCCTTAGGTCCTAGGAAGGGTACTTACGTTTGGGCCCTTAGGACCTGGGAAGCCGACTGGCCCCTGGGGTCCTTGAGGTCCCTGTGATAAAAGAAGAAAAAATGAACATCCTTAATCCTCAACCTCCTCCCAATGACCTCCAACTAAAACCATCCTTAATCCTCAACCTCCTCCCAATGACCTCCAACTAAAAACATCCTTAATCCTCCAACCTCCTCCCAATGACCTCCAACTAAAACCATCCTTAATCCTCAACCTCCCCCCAATGACCTCCAACTAAAACCATCCTTAATCCTCAACCTCCTCCCAATGGCCTCCAAACTAAAACCATCCTTTATCCTCAACCTCCTCCCAATGGCCTCCAAACTAAAACCATCCTTTATCCTCAACCTCCTCCCAATGACCTCCAACTAAAACCATCCTTAATCCTCCAACCTCCTCCCAATGACCTCCAAACTAAAACCATCCTTTATCCTCCAACCTCCCCCCAATGACCTCCAACTAAAACCATCCTTAATCCTCAACCTCCTCCCAATGACCTCCAACTAAAACCATCCTTTATCCTCAACCTCCTCCCAATGACCTCCAAACTAAAACCATCCTTTATCCTCAACCTCCCCCCAATGACCTCCAACTAAAACCATCCTTAATCCTCAACCTCCTCCCAATGGCCTCCAACTAAAACATGTCCGCAGATTCTTTGCAATAGAACAGAATACATATATTTAGTACTTACTCTCTCTCCTGGTCCACCGGGAGGTCCGTCGTTGCCTGATGTTCCCTGTGGAGCAGACAAACACAGTCAGATATAGGCTGGAGAGATGGGTTGGAATCTTCGGCATTGTCCTTGACTGCTTCAGGTCATATCTTTGTGGCAGATTTGCCTCAGCGAGCACGGGTGGTTCTGTATCACCCCAAACACTTTTTTCACTATTGTGTCCCTCAGGGCTCAGTTCTGGGGCCCATCCACCCCCCCCCTGTATATCCTTCCTCTTGGTGACATCATCCTCAATCATAGCATTCAGTTTCGCTGCTCCCGGGTGACCAAGCTAGCGTGGCTACTCTTCACAAGTGAAGAGACGACCATTCCAGAGTCTAGGTTGAAAACTAAAGGAGACCGGGCATTTTCCATTAGGGCCACTAGACTGTGGAATGGTCTGCCAGAGATCAGGCTTGCGGACCCAGTGCCTCGTTTTAAATCCCTGCTGAGAATATACTTTTAGAAAGATGGTTTTAATGTTAGATTTTAAATAGCTATCTTTTGTTTTTCATTTCTCCTTCTTATTGTTAGTATTTTATTTGATTGTATTATTTAATGATGTGATGCACTTCCTTATTAGTATTGAAAAGCGCTACACAAATAAAGTTATTATTATTATTATTATTATTATTATTACTATTATTATTATTAATATTATTATTATTAGTATTATTAGTATTATTATTATTATTATTATTATTATTATTATTATTATTATGTTATTATTATTATTATTATTATTATTGTTACTATTATTATTATTATTATTATTATTATTATTATTATTATTATTATTGTTATTATTATTATTATTATTATTATTATTATTATTATTGTTATTATTATTATTATTATTGTTATTATTATTATTATTATTATTATTATTATTATTATTATTGTTATTATTATTATTATTATTATTATTATTATTATTATTATTATTATTATTGTTATTTTTATTATTATTATTATTATTATTATTGTTATTATTATTATTATTATTATTATTATTATCATTATTATTATTATTATTATTGTTATTATCATTATTATTATTGTTATTATTATTATTATTATTATGTTATTATTATTATTATTATTATTATTATTATTATTATTATTATCATTATTATAATATTGTAAAGTAGGCCCGGGTCAAATCATGTTATATACATTCAAACATCTGAGCTTCACTTGATGTAATTTGCCATTTATTCATAGAACCAAATATGGCTAGAAGATGTTTCTGGATGGGTCATCGTCCTGGTTAGGTGACACTTATCTTCTACTCGACTTAGAGACGGATATAAACTGACCTTAGCACCTGGCTTTCCAGTTGGTCCTCTGGCACCTCTTCCACCACGGGGACCCTAGATTACAGGAACACAGAGGTGACCAATCATCATCATAGCAACTCAGAGATGGTGTTGTGTTAGAAGAGAGAGAATAGACTGCGGACCGACTGATGAGTTTCCAGGTTCTTACCGTTGGGCCACGTTGTCCTCTGGGTCCAGATTTACCAGCGATACCCTGAAAAACAACCACACAAACATCTTTATTCGTGAGACCTGGGAGGGGGGGGGGATCTCAAACAAACAATCAAACTTGATATGAGAGAAATAGAAAGGATACATTGACTATATATATTGACTGATAAACATGAGGTAAACAGTAATTACAGATTAATCTATACACACAAAGTTAAGATCATTCAAACACACTATAGCTCCCTCAGACAGACAGACTGCTCTGTGGATGAATGAGATAAAACGATCTGCAAACATCTTTTAGAGAAATAAATCTGAAGATCAGGGCACGCGGTGAGTTGACATATACCCACATTACCCAGAGTTACTTAAAGTTGACAGCATGACCTGCCTGTCAGCTCTGGCATATCGGCTCCTGATGTGTCTAGGGTTAATGTCCCAAAATGGCACTCTATTCCCTATTTAGTGCACTAGGTCCCCATAGATCCCTGGTGTAAAGTAGTGCACTAAATAGGGAACAAGGTACCATTTGGGATGTAGACTAAGTGTCTGTCTACTTCTCACTCCTCACCGTTTGTCTGTCTGTCTGTCTGTCTGTTTGAGAGGAAAGGAGCCTCTTTTACCAATTCCCTCTCCCCCTTCTTACTCCCCCCCCCCCTCTTCTCCTCTCTCCCTCCCCTCTCCTCCCTCCTCTCATCCTCTCTTCACTGGACTCCTGCTGGGCAGTGCTAGACTTCGATGTTCCACTCCACTTCCCCTACTATTGAGTTGTACTGACTTGATTATTTACTTTGGCAGTAGTTCTTGAATTGACTTGTCCTACTTTACTTTGGCAGTAGTTCTTCTTGACGCTACTTGTGCTACTTTACTTTGGCAGTAGTCCTTCATGAATCTACTTGTCGTACTTTACTTTGACAGTAGTCCTTCTTAATCCTACTTGGAGGTTAAGGAATGTAGTTCCACAAGAGTATTTCAGACTGGTGTCCTAGAGGTGTCCTGGCTAAATTCCCAATTTGGCCCTCAAACCATCACGGTCACCTAAAAATCCCCAGTTTACAATTGGCTCATTCATCCCCCCCTCCTCTCCCCTGTAACTATTCCCCAGGTCGTTGCTGCAAATGAGAACGTGTTCTCAGTCAACTTACCTGGTAAAATAACAGATCATTAAATACATAGAAGAGGGTGAAGAGACATGTTACGAGACATGTTACGAGACATGGAATGATCTAAAGAGCCTCACCCTTCCTCCTTTCTCTCCGTTGGAGCCGAGGAATCCAGGGAAGCCACTGGAGCCCTGTGAACGGAGAGGTGGTTAGAGAACAGAAGGAACTATACAGGGATAGTTAGAGAGATGAAGAAGGGAACTGGATAGAGAGATGAAGAAGAGAGAGGAATGGAGAGAGGTGGATAGAGAGGTGGATAGAGAGGTAGATAGAGAGATGCAGAAGAGAAATGGATAGAGAGATACAGAAGAGAAATGGATAGAGAAAGGAATGGAGAGAGGTGGATAGAGAGAGGAAGAAGAGAGGGATAGAGAGATGGATAGAGAGATGGATAGAGAGATGAAGAAGAGAGATGGATAGAGAGATGAAGAAGAGAGTTGGATAGAGAGATGGATAGAGAGATGAAGAAGAGAGATGGATAGAGAGATGGATAGAGAGATGGATAGAGAGATGAAGAAGAGAGTTGGATAGAGAGATGGATAGAGAGATGGATAGAGAGATGAAGAAGAGAGTTGGATAGAGAGATGGATAGAGAGATGAAGAAGATAGATGGATAGAGAGATGGATAGAGAGATGAAGAAGATAGATGGATAGAGAGATGAAGAAGAGAGATGGATAGAGAGATGGATAGAGAGAGGAAGAAGAGAGATGGATTGAGAGATCGATAGAGAGATGAAGAAGAGAGATGGATAGAGAGAGGAATGGAGAGATGAAGAAGAGAGATGGATAGAGAGATGGATAGAGATGAAGAAGAGAGATGGATAGAGGGAGGAAGAAGAGAGACGGACAGAGAGAGGAAGAGCGGACAGGAATATATACTACATTTCAAGTGACCTCTGTCCAATATAATCAAGCCTCACACAGAATAGAAAGTGACACAGGGCTAAAATAATCTCGCTGAAAAACCTAAGAGGCGCTAGCTTGTTAGCACACAGTTAGAAACGAAGACATATGAGAGAAAGACGAGGTTGATCCTGTTTGACACACATCCGCCGTTTAGCTGTTGCCACATTGACGGCCATCACAATACCAGTCCAATAAACGACCCGCGGGACTAGGTAGCACGACCCGGCAAAGTGCTCCCTTTGGCATGATAATTACCATGTTGACTAAAGAATGAAACCCATAGGAGTTTACCAATGTGGTATCCCTTCAAGTAGCATTGAAAATACAGATACATTAAGAAAAAGAGTTATACCCTGACCACTATATTATTCAATTATTGCACTAACAGTGCTCGTGCGAGCCAACCAGCATCCGCGTTGCCAAGGACTAAAATAGAAGTCAGTTCTATTTGTGACGCAGATCACGCTGCAAGTCCTGCCTCTCCCACCTCCTCATTGGTTTTGTCACGACTTCCGCCGAAGTTGGCTCCCCAGCCTGTTCGGGCGGCGCTCGGCGGTCGTCGTCACCGTCCTACTAGCCGCTACCGATCCCTTTTTCCGTTTGTCTGTTGGTTTTTGTCTTATTAGTTTCACCTGTGTTTATTTTGGTTTAATTAGCTTCCCTATATGTAGTAGTTTGACCCGCCCTAGTTTTGTGCGGGATTGTCTTAATGTTACGTGTGTGCATGTTAGGTAGTGGTGGATTGTCTTTATGTTATGTGTGTTCATGTTAGGTAGTGGTGGATTGTCTTTATGTTACGTGTGTGCATGTTAGGTAGTGGTGGATTGTCTCTATGTTATGTGTGTTCATGTTAGGTAGTGGTGGATTGTCTTTATGTTACGTGTGTGCATGTTAGGTAGTGGTGGATTGTCTTTACGTTACGTGTGTGCATGTTAGGTAGTGGTGGATTGTCTTTATGTTACGTGTGTGCATGTTAGGTAGTGGTGGATTGTCTTAATGTTACGTGTGTGCATGTTAGGTAGTGGTGGATTTTCATTTCTTTACTTGACACCCTGTGGTTTTTGGGTTGTCTTGTATAGTGTCCTGCGTCCTGTATTGTGTTGGTCTTATTATTTTGGTGTGCAAGAGTAAAGCACTTCAGCTCAGTTACTCTCTCTCTCTCTGCATCTGATTCCTGCACCCACCTAGTCCCGCGTGACAGGTTTATAGAAGCAGGTACTCACGTGCCATCTCCTCATTGGTTATACCCACGTGGGTGACTGAAAGACGAACGAGGTCGGTGGAGGTAATGCACCTAATTTATGACAGTTGCCAATCGCAATATAAAGTCCAGAGAAGATAAAGCCTGGAAGGAGGAGAGATGACTAGAAATGATTCGGTTGACCGTTTTATGTGTGGATTAATTGTCGGAGTAGAGGACCTTGTGCATTTCAGGTGAAATAATAACTCAATGTTTATATCCCAGGGCAAATTACCTAGCAACAGCAAGCTAGCTAAATAGGACAAATTAGCTAGCAAGTGCAAGCTAAGTAGCTAAATTGCCATACATGTTTAATGCTTTTCGTCCCCAAATTAATATATTCGGTTCGGAGTTTGTTTTGATATTTTAACCTGCGTGTCGTGATCACGTTTGGTGTGGGGGGACAAAATACATTTATATGGGATGACGCAGCCGGTCTGGGTTCCGTGTTATAGTGGATGTGCTTCATAGCACATAGACATGCGCTCTCATACAGTGAATACATCTGTCTACCTGTGTATGTGTGACTGTGTTATCTGTGAGGACAGTGACTGTGCTACTTGTGAGGACAGTGACTGTGCTACTTGTGAGGACAGTGACTGTGTTATTTGTGAGGACAGTGACTGTGCTACTTGTGAGGACAGTGACTGTGTTATTTGTGAGGACAGTGACTGTGCTACTTGTGAGGACAGTGACTGTGCTACTTGTGAGGACAGTGACTGTGCTACTTGTGAGGACAGTGACTGTGTTATCTGTGAGGACAGTGACTGTGCTACTTGTGAGGACAGTGACTGTGTTATTTGTGAGGACAGTGACTGTGCTACTTGTGAGGACAGTGACTGTGCTATTTGTGAGGACAGTGACTGTGTTATCTGTGAGGACAGTGACTGTGCTACTTGTGAGGACAGTGGCTGTGCTACTTGTGAGGACAGTGGCTGTGCTACTTGTGAGGACAGTGGCTGTGCTACTTGTGAGGACAGTGACTGTGCTACTTGTGAGGACAGTGACTGTGCTACTTGTGAGGACAGTGACTGTGTTATTTGTGAGGACAGTGACTGTGCTATCTGTGAGGACAGTGACTGTGCTACTTGTGAGGACAGTAACTGTGTTATTTGTGAGGACAGTGACTGTGCTACTTGTGAGGACAGTGACTGTGCTACTTGTGAGGACAGTGACTGTGCTACTTGTGAGGACAGTGACTATGCTATCTGTGAGGAGAGTGACTGTGCTACTTGTGAGGACAGTGACTGTGTTATCTGTGAGGACAGTGACTGTTCTACTTGTGAGGACAGTGACTGTGCTACTTGTGAGGACAGTGACTGTGTTATTTGTGAGGACAGTGACTGTGCTATCTGTGAGGACAGTGACTGTGCTATCTGTGAGGACAGTGACTGTGCTATCTGTGAGGACAGTGACTGTGCTATCTGTGAGGACAGTGACTGTGCTATCTGTGAGGACAGTGACTGTGCTATCTGTGAGGACAGTGACTGTGCTATCTGTGAGGACAGTGACTGTGCTATCTGTGAGGACAGTGACTGTGCTATCTGTGAGGACAGTGACTATGCTATCTGTGAGGACAGTGACTGTGCTATCTGTGAGGACAGTGACTGTGCTATCTGTGAGGACAGTGACTGTGCTATCTGTGAGGACAGTGACTGTGCTATCTGTGAGGACAGTGACTGTGCTATCTGTGAGGACAGTGACTGTACTATCTGTGAGGACAGTGACTGTGCTATCTGTGAGGACAGTGACTGTGCTATCTGTGAGGACAGTGACTGTGCTATCTGTGAGGACAGTGACTGTGCTATCTGTGAGGACAGTGACTGTGCTATCTGTGAGGACAGTGACTGTGCTATCTGTGAGGACAGTGACTGTGCTATCTGTGAGGACAGTGACTGTGCTATCTGTGAGGACAGTGACTATGCAATCTGTGAGGACAGTGACTGTGCTATCTGTGAGGACAGTGACTGTGCTATCTGTGAGGACAGTGACTGTGCTATCTGTGAGGACAGTGACTATGCAATCTGTGAGGACAGTGACTGTGCTATCTGTGAGGACAGTGACTGTGCTATCTGTGAGGACAGTGACTGTGCTATCTGTGAGGACAGTGACTGCGACAGTGGTGACAGCCAGGAAGGGAGAAGGATCTCTTTGGCTTAATTATTTTTTTATCACATCGTTGCAAGTTCTGCTAAACTAAACAGTGAGAAGAGGAGGAGAGGAGAGGGGAGGAGAGAAGGAGGAGGAGAAGGAGAGGGGATAAGAGGAGGAGAGGAGGGGAGAAGAGGAGGAGAGGGGAGAGGAGGAGGAGAGGAGAGGAGGAGGAGAGGAGGAGAGGAGAGGAGAGGAGAGGAGGAGGAGAGGAGAGGAGAGGAATCGGAGAGGAGAAGAGGGGAGGAGGAGAGGGGAGAAGAGGAGGAGGAGAAGAGGGGAGGAGAGGAGAGGGGAGAAGAGGAGGAGGAGGAGGAGAGGGGATAAGAGGAGGAGAGGAGGGGAGAAGAGGAGGAGGGGACTGGAGAAGAGACAAGAAGGATAAGAGAAGAAAGGAGAGCTGGAAAAGGCAGGAGAGAAGGAGAGGAGGAGAGGAGAGGAGAAGAGGGGAGGAGGAGGAGAGGGGAGAAGAGGAGGAGGAGACTGGAGAAGAGAGAAGAAGGATAAGAGAAGAAAGGAGAGCTGGAAAAGGCAGGAGAGAAGGAGAGGAGGAGAGGAGAGGAGAGGGGAGGAGGAGGAGAGGGGAGAAGAGGAGGAGGAGAAGAGGGGAGGAGAGGAGAGGGGAGAAGAGGAGGAGGAGGAGGAGAGGAGAGGAGAAGAGGAAAAGATAGCAGCCAAGTTTGATTTGCACTTCACTCACAAGACAGACAAAGCGATTGCAAATAGCTTGGTGAATTAACATTGGGAGAAAGCTGTTAACAGAGACTGCCAGAGCCACGCAACAAGAGTAATAACCCTCAGTCACTTGTTTACAGAGGGAAGAAAAGGGAGAGGTCAAATCAACTCCAACCCTCGGCAAACTACCTTTTCATACACTATGAACATTTCTAAATGTAGATGTTTTCTTTATTTCCTAATCAGGGACTGGTTTCTGAACAACTCTGTTTAATCAAACATTCCCCCGGGGCATAGTGACTGAATCACTCTGTTTAGCCAACTGTTCCACTGACATAGTGTCTGTCCCAAAGTGACAGAGGTGTCTGTCCCAAAGTGACAGGGGTGTCTGTCCCAAAGTGACAGGGGTGTCTGTCCCAAAGTGACAGGGGTGTCTGTCCCAAAGTGACAGGGATGTCTGTCCCAAAGTGACAGGGGTTTCTGTCCCAAAGTGACAGGGGTTTCTGTCCCAAAGTGACAGGGGTGTCTGTCCCAAAGTGACAGAGGTGTCTGTCCCAAAGTGACAGGGGTGTCTGTCCCAAAGTGACATAGTGTCTGTCCCAAAGTGACAGAGGTGTCTGTCCCAAAGTGACAGGGGTGTCTGTCCCAAAGTGACATAGTGTCTGTCCCAAAGTGACATAGTGTCTGTCCCAAAGTGACAGGGGTGTCTGTCCCAAAGTGACAGGGGTGTCTGTCCCAAAGTGACAGGTGTGTCTATCTCAAGTGACAATGGTGTCTGTCCCAAAGTGACAGAGGTGTCTGTCCCAAAGAGACAGGGGTGTCTGTCCCAAAGTGACAGGGGTGTCTGTCCCAAGTGACAGAGGTGTCTGTCCCAAAGTGACAGGGGTGTCTGTCCCAAAGTGACAGGGGTGTCTGTCCCAAAGTGACAGGGGTGTCTGTCCCAAAGTGACAGGGGTGTCTGTCCTAAAGTGACAGGGGTGTCTGTCCCAAAGTGACAGAGGTGTCTGTCCCAAGTGACAGGGGTGTCTGTCCCAAGTGACAGCGGTGTCTGTCCCAAAGTGACAGGGGTGTCTGTCCCAAAGTGACAGGGGTGTCTGTCCCAAGTTGAACCCTATTCACTTGATAGTGCACTAATTTTAACCAGGGCCCAAAAGGCTGATTCATAAATACAGGAAGGAGTAGGGACAGGTGCTGACATCAGCAGATACCTCATTGGATAACTCAGGATGAGTGGAAGATGGGTAGGAGGAAGAGTCAGCAATATAAACACACACACACACGCATTCACTCACACAATTACTTACACACACACACACACACTCATACATACACACGCACGCACACACTCAAGCACACAAACAGGCACGCACACACACACCCTGTTTTCACATACCTTGGGTCCTTGTCTTCCTGGGTAACCAGGTAACCCGGGGACACCAAGTTTACCCTAAACAACAACAACAAGAAAGAAAATACAGGTTCTTAAAAACAGATCAAGATAGGGAGGATAGTGGTAGTGGTAGGGTTAGTGGTAGGGTTAGTGGTAGTGGTAGGGTTAGTGGTAGTGGTAGTGGTAGGGTTAGTGGTAGTGGTAGGGTTAGTGGTAGTGGTAGTGGTAGGGTTAGTGGTAGGGTTAGTGGTAGTGGTAGGGTTAGTGGTAGGGTTAGTGGTAGGGTTAGTGGTAGGGTTAGTGGTAGGGTTAGTGGTAGGGTTAGTGGTAGTGGTAGGGTTAGTGGTAGGGTTAGAGGTAGGGTTAGTGGTAGTGGTAGGGTTAGTGGTAGTGGTAGTGGTAGGGTTAGTGGTAGGGTTAGTGGTAGTGGTAGGGTTAGTGGTAGGGTTAGCTGTAGTGGTAGGGTTAGTGGTAGGGTTAGTGGTAGGGTTAGTGGTAGGGTTAGTGGTAGGGTTAGTGGTAGTGGTAGGGTTAGTGGTAGTGGTAGTGGTAGGGTTAGTGGTAGGGTTAGTGGTAGTGGTAGGGTTAGTGGTAGGGTTAGTGGTAGGGTTAGTGGTAGGGTTAGTGGTAGGGTTAGTGGTAGGGTTAGTGGTAGTGGTAGGGTTAGTGGTAGGGTTAGAGGTAGGGTTAGTGGTAGTGGTAGGGTTAGTGGTAGGGTTAGTGGTAGGGTTAGTGGTAGGGTTAGTGGTAGTGGTAGGGTTAGTGGTAGGGTTAGAGGTAGGGTTAGTGGTAGTGGTAGGGTTAGTGGTAGTGGTAGGGTTAGTGGTAGTGGTAGGGTTAGTGGTAGTGGTAGTGGTAGTGGTAGGGTTAGTGGTAGTGGTAGGGTTAGTGGTAGTGGTAGGGTTAGTGGTAGTGGTAGTGGTAGGGTTAGTGGTAGTGGTAGGGTTAGTGGTAGTGGTAGGGTTAGTGGTAGTGATAGTGGTAGGGTTAGTGGTAGTGGTAGTGGTAGGGTTAGTGGTAGTGGTAGGGTTAGTGGTAGTGGTAGGGTTAGTGGTAGTGATAGTGGTAGGGTTAGTGGTAGTGGTAGGGTTAGTGGTAGTGGTAGTGGTAGGGTTAGTGGTAGTGGTAGGGTTAGTGGTAGTGGTAGTGGTAGGGTTAGTGGTAGTGGTAGGGTTAGTGGTAGTGGTAGGGTTAGTGGTAGTGATAGTGGTAGGGTTAGTGGTAGGGTTAGTGGTAGTGGTAGGGTTAGTGGTAGTGGTAGGGTTAGTGGTAGTGGTAGTGGTAGGGTTAGTGGTAGGGTTAGTGGTAGTGGTAGGGTTAGTGGTAGGGTTAGTGGTAGGGTTAGTGGTAGGGTTAGTGGTAGGGTTAGTGGTAGGGTTAGTGGTAGTGGTAGGGTTAGAGGTAGGGTTAGTGGTAGTGGTAGGGTTAGTGGTAGTGGTAGTGGTAGGGTTAGTGGTAGGGTTAGTGGTAGTGGTAGGGTTAGTGGTAGGGTTAGTGGTAGTGGTAGGGTTAGTGGTAGGGTTAGTGGTAGTGGTAGGGTTAGTGGTAGTGGTAGTGGTAGGGTTAGTGGTAGGGTTAGTGGTAGTGGTAGGGTTAGTGGTAGGGTTAGTGGTAGGGTTAGTGGTAGGGTTAGTGGTAGGGTTAGTGGTAGGGTTAGTGGTAGTGGTAGGGTTAGTGGTAGGGTTAGAGGTAGGGTTAGTGGTAGTGGTAGGGTTAGTGGTAGGGTTAGTGGTAGGGTTAGTGGTAGGGTTAGTGGTAGTGGTAGGGTTAGTGGTAGGGTTAGAGGTAGGGTTAGTGGTAGTGGTAGGGTTAGTGGTAGTGGTAGGGTTAGTGGTAGTGGTAGGGTTAGTGGTAGTGGTAGTGGTAGTGGTAGGGTTAGTGGTAGTGGTAGGGCTAGTGGTAGTGGTAGGGTTAGTGGTAGTGGTAGTGGTAGGGTTAGTGGTAGTGGTAGGGTTAGTGGTAGTGGTAGGGTTAGTGGTAGTGATAGTGGTAGGGTTAGTGGTAGTGGTAGGGTTAGTGGTAGTGGTAGGGTTAGTGGTAGTGATAGTGGTAGGGTTAGTGGTAGTGGTAGGGTTAGTGGTAGTGGTAGGGTTAGTGGTAGTGGTAGGGTTAGTGGTAGTGGTAGGGTTAGTGGTAGTGGTAGGGTCAGTGGTAGGGTTAGTGGTAGTGGTAGGGTTAGTGGTAGTGGTAGGGTTAGTGGTAGTGGTAGGGTTAGTGGTAGGGTTAGTGGTAGTGGTAGGGTTAGTGGTAGTGGTAGGGTTAGTGGTAGTGGTAGGGTTAGTGGTAGTGGTAGGGTCAGTGGTAGGGTTAGTGGTAGTGGTAGGGTTAGTGGTAGTGGTAGGGTTAGTGGTAGTGGTAGGGTTAGTGGTAGGGTTAGTGGTAGTGGTAGGGTTAGTGGTAGTGGTAGGGTTAGTGGTAGTGGTAGGGTTAGTGGTAGGGTTAGTGGTAGTGGTAGGGTTAGTGGTAGTGGTAGGGTTAGTGGTAGTGGTAGGGTTAGTGGTAGGGTTAGTGGTAGTGGTAGGGTTAGTGGTAGTGGTAGGGTTAGTGGTAGTGGTAGGGTTAGTGGTAGGGTTAGTGGTAGTGGTAGGGTTAGTGGTAGTGGTAGTGGTAGGGTTAGTGGTAGTGGTAGGGTTAGTGGTAGTGGTAGGGTTAGTGATAGGGTTAGTGGTAGTGGTAGGGTTAGTGGTAGTGGTAGTGGTAGGGTTAGTGGTAGTGGTAGGGTTAGTGGTAGTGGTAGGGTTAGTGGTAGTGGTAGGGTTAGTGGTAGTGGTAGTGGTAGGGTTAGTGGTAGTGGTAGTGGTAGGGTTAGTGGTAGTGGTAGGGTTAGTGGTAGTGGTAGGGTTAGTGGTAGTGGTAGGGTTAGTGGTAGTGGTAGGGTTAGTGGTAGTGGTAGGGTTAGTGGTAGTGGTAGGGTTAGTGGTAGTGGTAGTGGTAGTGGTAGGGTTAGTGGTAGTGGTAGTGGTAGGGTTAGTGGTAGTGGTAGGGTTAGTGGTAGTGGTAGAGTTAGTGGTAGTGGTAGGGTTAGTGGTAGGGTTAGTGGTAGTGGTAGGGTTAGTGGTAGTGGTAGGGTTAGTGGTAGTGGTAGGGTTAGTGGTAGTGGTAGGGTTAGTGGTAGTGGTAGGGTTAGTGGTAGTGGTAGAGTTAGTGGTAGTGGTAGGGTTAGTGGTAGGGTTAGTGGTAGGGTTAGTGGTAGTGGTAGAGTTAGTGGTAGTGGTAGGGTTAGTGGTAGGGTTAGTGGTAGTGGTAGGGTTAGTGGTAGTGGTAGGGTTAGTGGTAGTGGTAGGGTTAGTGGTAGTGGTAGGGTTAGTGGTAGTGGTAGGGTTAGTGGTAGTGGTAGGGTTAGTGGTAGTGGTAGGGTTAGTGGTAGTGGTAGGGTTAGTGGTAGTGGTAGGGTTAGTGGTAGGGTTAGTGGTAGTGGTAGTGGTAGGGATAGTGGTAGGGTTAGTGGTAGTGGTAGGGTTAGTGGTAGGGTTAGTGGTAGTGGTAGGGTTAGTGGTAGGGTTAGTGGTAGTGGTAGGGTTAGTAGTAGTGGTAGGGTTAGTGGTAGTGGTAGAGTTAGTGGTAGTGGTAGGGTTAGTGGTAGTAGTAGGGTTAGTGGTAGGGTTAGTGGTAGTGGTAGTGGTAGGGTTAGTGGTAGTGGAAGTGGTAGGGTTAGTCGTAATGGTAGTGGTAGGGTTAGTGGTAGTGGTAGTGATAGTAGTAGTGGTAGGGTTAGTGATAGTGGTAGAGTTAGTGGTATGGTTAGTGGTTTGGTAGTGGTAGGGTTAGTGGTAGTGGTAGGGTTAGTGGTAGTGGTAGGGTTAGTGATAGTGGTAGGGTTAGTGGTAGTGTTAGGGTTAGTGGTTGTGGTAGTGGTAGGGTTAGTGATAGTTGTAGTGGTATAAATAGTGGTAGTGGTAGGGTTAGTGGTAGGTAGGGTTAGTGGTAGTGATAGGGTTAGTTGTTGTGGTAGTGGTAGGGTTAGTGGTAGTGGTAGGGTTAGTGGTAGTGGTAGGGTCAGTGGTAGGGTTAGTGGTAGTGGTAGTGATAGTGGTAGGGTTAGTGATAGTGGTAGTGGTATAAATAGTGGTAGTGGTAGGGTTAGTGGTAGGGTTAGTGGTAGTGGTAGTGGAAGGGTTAGTGGTAGTGATAGTGGTAGTGGTAGTGGAAGGGTTAGTGGTAGTGATAGTGGTAGTGGTAGTGGTAGGGTTAGTGGTAGTGATTGTTTTAGTGACAGTTTTAGTGATAGTGACAGTTTTAGTGATAGTGGTAGTGGTAGTGGTAGGGTTAGTGATAGTGATAGTGGTAGTGGTAGGGTTAGTGGTAGGGTTAGTGGTAGTGGTAGGGTTAGTGCTAGTGCTAGTGATAGTGATAGTGGAAGGGTTAGTGGTAGTGATTGTTTTAGTGACAGTTTTAGTGATAGTGATAGTTTTTCTGCTATGTGATAGTTTTAGTTTTAGTGATAGTGACGATCGTGATTGTGAGGTGTCAGTACCTTCTCTCCAGCCGACCCGATGGGGCCAGCCTCTCCGTTGGGGCCGGAACGACCTTTGGGTCCCTCAGGTCCGTCTTCACCTCTGGTTCCTAGGACACCGAGCTCTCCCTTGTCTCCCTTGATGCCCATGTCACCCTTGAAACCTGGAAAACCATCCTCTCCCTGAAAAAACACAGGAAATAGAAATATATGCATTTTTTTCACTGAGCAGTGGGTTATCTTGGACTATTATAGAATATCACCGTCATATTAATAATTTAAAAAGTTTAAAAAAAAAGCAAACTCTTTTTAATTATTATTATAATTTTCACATGAGCAGCCAGGCTTTAGAAGCATACGCTGTAAACTTGGGGTGATAAATGGTGACATCTAGTGGTAGCGTGGTGAATTGCAGAGTTAGAGTATATTGTGATCTCCTGACATCATCCGGTCAGACCTGAGAATGCAGTTGGCATGTGTTTCTCAACAACCCTTAACAACCCTTGTACAGAATATGGTGCAGACCGCAATTCGGGGCGTTTCTTAATTTTTGTGTTCCCTGATATTGAGGAAATGCCCATTGATACAATGCCATTGATCAGTTACGGTGTTATAAGACTGATGTTTTCTCGACACAGATGATTTGTTTATATGGCAGGTTAGGAGACTGATGTTAAGGTGAGGAAAAGGGTTAGGCTTAGCTACAATGCTATAGTTGTCAACAACTGTTGTCCCCGCCGACGCGAAAGAACCAACCATAGACCAAGGTCCAGCATTAATGGTATCAAGAAACGCCTCTATCAGAAAGCACCCTTAGGCCTCCTGAGTGGCGCAGCAGTGATAGAGGCGTCACTACAGATCCGGGTTCGATCCCAGGCTGTGTCGCAGCCGGCCACACAATTGGCCCAGCATCGTCCGGGGTTAGGGGAGGGTTTTCCTGTTTCCTGTTTCCTCCTTGTACCCTTGTGTTCTAGCGACTCCTTGTGACGGCCCGGGCGCAGTGCACACTGACTTCGGTCGCCAGCTGGACGGTGTTTCCTCCGACACATGCGGCTGGCTACCGGGTCAAGCGAGTAGTGTGTCAAGAAGCAGTGAGGCTTGGCAGGGTCGTGTTTTTGGGGGACGCATGGCTCTCGACCTTCAAAACTGTCCCTAGACTGTATGGGAGTTGCAGCGATGGGACAAGGCTGTAACTACCAATTCGGGGAGGATAAAGGGGTAAAAAAGTACAACAACAAAAAAAAGAAAGCACCCCTTAATTGCGCTCTGCATTTTCACACAGAAACAACTTCAAGAGGCTATCCTTCCCAAATAGCACTAAGGGACTCTACCACACTATTACCGTCTTGGGGTTCTACTGAGTCCTCATACCTACTGGGACTAAGCAGTGGTGATGTCAGACAGACCTTTTCATACATAACCTCCTGTTTGTCCTGTTTTTTTTTTTAACAGTCTCACTGTGTAGCCTAGTGGTTAGAGTGTAGGGACGGCAGGTAGCCTAGTGGTTAGAGTGTAGGGGCGGCAGGTAGACTAGTGGTTAGAGTGTAGGGACGGCAGTTAGCCTAGTGGTTAGAGTGTAGGGACGGCAGGTAGCCTAGTGGTTAGAGTGTAGGGACGGCAGGTAGTCTAGTGGTTAGAGTGTAGGGACGGTAGGTAGCCTAGTGGTTAGAGTGTAGGGACGGCAGTTAGCCTAGTGGTTAGAGTGTAGGGACGGCAGGTAGTCTAGTGGTTAGAGTGTAGGGACGGCAGGTAGACTAGTGGTTAGAGTGTAGGGACGGCAGGTAGTCTAGTGGTTAGAGTGTAGGGGCGGCAGGTAGTCTAGTGGTTAGAGTGTAGGGGAGGCAGGTAGCCTAGTGGTTAGAGTGTAGGGACGGCAGGTAGTCTAGTGGTTAGAGTGTAGGGACGGTAGGTAGCCTAGTGGTTAGAGTGTAGGGACGGCAGTTAGCCTAGTGGTTAGAGTGTAGGGACGGCAGGTAGTCTAGTGGTTAGAGTGTAGGGACGGCAGGTAGACTAGTGGTTAGAGTGTAGGGGAGGCAGGTAGCCTAGTGGTTAGAGTGTAGGGACGGCAGGTAGCCTAGTGGTTAGAGTGTAGGGACGGTAGGTAGCCTAGTGGTTAGAGTGTAGGGACGGCAGTTAGCCTAGTGGTTAGAGTGTAGGGACGGCAGGTAGTCTAGTGGTTAGAGTGTAGGGACGGCAGGTAGACTAGTGGTTAGAGTGTAGGGACGGCAGGTAGTCTAGTGGTTAGAGTGTAGGGGAGGCAGGTAGCCTAGTGGTTAGAGTGTAGGGACGGCAGGTAGTCTAGTGGTTAGAGTGTAGGGACGGTAGGTAGCCTAGTGGTTAGAGTGTAGGGACGGCAGGTAGCCTAGTGGTTAGAGTGTAGGGGCGGCAGGTAGACTAGTGGTTAGAGTGTAGGGACGGCAGTTAGCCTAGTGGTTAGAGTGTAGGGACGGCAGGTAGCCTAGTGGTTAGAGTGTAGGGACGGCAGGTAGTCTAGTGGTTAGAGTGTAGGGACGGTAGGTAGCCTAGTGGTTAGAGTGTAGGGACGGCAGTTAGCCTAGTGGTTAGAGTGTAGGGACGGCAGGTAGTCTAGTGGTTAGAGTGTAGGGACGGCAGGTAGACTAGTGGTTAGAGTGTAGGGACGGCAGGTAGTCTAGTGGTTAGAGTGTAGGGGCGGCAGGTAGTCTAGTGGTTAGAGTGTAGGGGAGGCAGGTAGCCTAGTGGTTAGAGTGTAGGGACGGCAGGTAGTCTAGTGGTTAGAGTGTAGGGACGGTAGGTAGCCTAGTGGTTAGAGTGTAGGGACGGCAGTTAGCCTAGTGGTTAGAGTGTAGGGACGGCAGGTAGTCTAGTGGTTAGAGTGTAGGGACGGCAGGTAGACTAGTGGTTAGAGTGTAGGGGAGGCAGGTAGCCTAGTGGTTAGAGTGTAGGGACGGCAGGTAGCCTAGTGGTTAGAGTGTAGGGACGGTAGGTAGCCTAGTGGTTAGAGTGTAGGGACGGCAGTTAGCCTAGTGGTTAGAGTGTAGGGACGGCAGGTAGTCTAGTGGTTAGAGTGTAGGGGCGGCAGGTAGTCTAGTGGTTAGAGTGTAGGGGAGGCAGGTAGCCTAGTGGTTAGAGTGTAGGGACGGCAGGTAGTCTAGTGGTTAGAGTGTAGGGACGGTAGGTAGCCTAGTGGTTAGAGTGTAGGGACGGCAGTTAGCCTAGTGGTTAGAGTGTAGGGACGGCAGGTAGTCTAGTGGTTAGAGTGTAGGGACGGCAGGTAGACTAGTGGTTAGAGTGTAGGGGAGGCAGGTAGCCTAGTGGTTAGAGTGTAGGGACGGCAGGTAGCCTAGTGGTTAGAGTGTAGGGACGGTAGGTAGCCTAGTGGTTAGAGTGTAGGGACGGCAGTTAGCCTAGTGGTTAGAGTGTAGGGACGGCAGGTAGTCTAGTGGTTAGAGTGTAGGGACGGCAGGTAGACTAGTGGTTAGAGTGTAGGGACGGCAGGTAGTCTAGTGGTTAGAGTGTAGGGGAGGCAGGTAGCCTAGTGGTTAGAGTGTAGGGACGGCAGGTAGTCTAGTGGTTAGAGTGTAGGGACGGTAGGTAGCCTAGTGGTTAGAGTGTAGGGACGGCAGTTAGCCTAGTGGTTAGAGTGTAGGGACGGCAGGTAGTCTAGTGGTTAGAGTGTAGGGACGGCAGGTAGACTAGTGGTTAGAGTGTAGGGGAGGCAGGTAGCCTAGTGGTTAGAGTGTAGGGACGGCAGGTAGCCTAGTGGTTAGAGTGTAGGGACGGTAGGTAGCCTAGTGGTTAGAGTGTAGGGACGGCAGTTAGCCTAGTGGTTAGAGTGTAGGGACGGCAGGTAGTCTAGTGGTTAGAGTGTAGGGACGGCAGGTAGACTAGTGGTTAGAGTGTAGGGGAGGCAGGTAGCCTAGTGGTTAGAGTGTAGGGGAGGCAGGTAGCCTAGTGGTTAGAGTGTAGGGGAGGCAGGTAACCTAGTGGTTAGAGTGTAGGGACGGCAGGTAACCTAGTGGTTAGAGTGTAGGGACGGCAGGTAGACTAGTGGTTAGAGTGTCGGGACGGCAGGTAGACTAGTGGTTAGAGTGTAGGGACGGCAGGTAGCCTAGTGGTTAGAGTGTAGGGACGGCAGGTAGTCTAGTGGTTAGAGTGTAGAGGAGGCAGGTAGCCTAGTGGTTAGAGTGTAGGGACGGTAGGTAGCCTAGTGGTTAGAGTGTAGGGACGGCAGGTAGTCTAGTGGTTAGAGTGTAGGGGTAGCAGGTAGTCTTGTGGTTAGAGCGTAGGGACGGCAGGTAGCCTAGTGGTTAGAGTGTAGAGGAGGCAGGTAGCCTAGTGGTTAGAGAGTAGGGACGGCAGGTAGCCTAGTGGTTAGAGTGTAGGGACGGCAGGTAGTCTAGTGGTTAGCCCACTGTTCCTAGGCCAGTTAACCCACTGTTCCTAGGCCAGTTAACCCACTGTTCCTAGACCAGTTAACCCACTGTTCCTAGACCAGTTAACCCACTGTTCCAAGACCAGTTAACCCACTGTTCCTAGACCAGTTAACCCAATGTTCCTAGACCAGTTAACCCACTGTTCCTAGACCAGTTAACCCACTGTTCCTAGACCAGTTAACCCACTGTTCCTAGACCAGTTAACCCACTGTTCCTAGACCAGTTAACTCACTGTTCCTAGACCAGTTAACCCACTGTTCCTAGACCAGTTAACCCACTGTTCCTAGACCAGTTAACCCACTGTTCCGAGACCAGTTAACCCACTGTTCCTAGGCCAGTTAACCCACTGTTCCTAGACCAGTTAACCCACTGTTCCTAGGCCAGTTAACCCACTGTTCCTAGACCAGTTAACCCACTGTTCCACTGTTCCTAGACCAGTTAACCCACTGTTCCACTGTTCCTAGACCAGTTAACCCACTGTTCCACTGTTCCTAGACCAGTTAACCCACTGTTCCTAGACTAGTTAACCCAATGTTCCTAGACCAGTTAACCCACTGTTCCTAGACCAGTTAACCCACTGTTTGTAGGCCAGTTAACCCACTATTCCTAGACCAGTTAACCCACTGTTCCTAGGCCAGTTAACCCACTGTTCCTAGGCCAGTTAACCCACTGTTCCTAGGCCAGTTAACCCACTGTTCCTAGACCAGTTAACCCACTGTTCCTAGACCAGTTAACCCACTGTTCCTAGACCAGTTAACCCACTGTTCCTAGACCAGTTAACCCACTGTTCCTAGACCAGTTAACTCACTGTTCCTAGACCAGTTAACCCACTGTTCCTAGACCAGTTAACCCACTGTTCCTAGACCAGTTAACCCACTGTTCCGAGACCAGTTAACCCACTGTTCCTAGGCCAGTTAACCCACTGTTCCTAGACCAGTTAACCCACTGTTCCTAGGCCAGTTAACCCACTGTTCCTAGACCAGTTAACCCACTGTTCCACTGTTCCTAGACCAGTTAACCCACTGTTCCACTGTTCCTAGACCAGTTAACCCACTGTTCCACTGTTCCTAGACCAGTTAACCCACTGTTCCTAGACTAGTTAACCCAATGTTCCTAGACCAGTTAACCCACTGTTCCTAGACCAGTTAACCCACTGTTTGTAGGCCAGTTAACCCACTATTCCTAGACCAGTTAACCCACTGTTCCTAGGCCAGTTAACCCACTGTTCCTAGGCCAGTTAACCCACTGTTCCTAGGCCAGTTAACCCACTGTTCCGAGACCAGTTAACCCACTGTTCCTAGGCCAGTTAACCCACTGTTCCTAGACCAGTTAACCCACTGTTCCTAGGCCAGTTAACCCACTGTTCCTAGACCAGTTAACCCACTGTTCCTAGACCAGTTAACCCACTGTTCCAAGACCAGTTAACCCACTGTTCCTAGACCAGTTAACCCAATGTTCCTAGACCAGTTAACCCACTGTTCCTAGACCAGTTAACCCACTGTTCCTAGACCAGTTAACCCACTGTTCCTAGACCAGTTAACCCACTGTTCCTAGACCAGTTAACCCACTGTTCCTAGACCAATTAACCCACTGTTCCAAGACCAGTTAACCCACTGTTCCAAGACCAGTTAACCCACTGTTCCTAGACCAGTTAACCCACTGTTCCTAGACAAGTTAACCCACTGTTCCTAGACCAGTTAACCCACTGTTCCTAGACCAGTTAACCCACTGTTCCTAGGCCAGTTAACCCACTGTTCCACTGTTCCTAGACCAGTTAACCCACTGTTCCTAGACCAGTTAACCCACTGTTCCTAGACCAGTTAACCCACTGTTCCTAGACCAGTTAACCCATTTTTCCTAGATCAGTTAACCCACTGTTCCTAGACCAGTTAACCCACTGTTCCTAGGCCAGTTAACCCACTGTTCCACTGTTCCTAGACCAGTTAACCCACTGTTCCTAGACCAGTTAACCCACTGTTCCTAGACCAGTTAACCCACTGTTCCCCTGTTCCTAGACCAGTTAACCCACTGTTCCCCTGTTCCTAGACCAGTTAACCGACTGTTCCCCTGTTCCTAGACCAGTTAACCCACTGTTCCCCTGTTCCTAGACCAGTTAACCCACTGTTCCTAGACCAGTTAACCCACTGTTCCACTGTTCCTAGACCAGTTGACCCACTGTTCCCAGGCCGTCATTGAAAATAAGAATTTGTTCTTTAACGGACTTGACTAGTTAAATAAAGGTAACAAAATAAAAAATGACGACTAGAGAGGAAAACCAAACTGGAGACATTAGATGGAACGTGTAGAGCAGCTGGGAACTACAATGGCAGCCAATCAATCTACTATCAGATCACAGCACCTAACACATTCTCCTTCATTCCAGCTGAACGTCCTACACCCCATTACTACCCAAATGAGCTGAAGCCTTTCAAGCCTGATAGACATTTAAGGGGTTTTCAGATCTGCCTGCTAAAAAGGCTTGACAAAAAAATAGTGTGGAATTACAAATATGAGACATGTCTTTTGTCCCAAAATGGCACACTATGCACTACATTTGACCAGAGCCACATGGGTAGTAGTGCACTATATAGGGAATAGGGTGCCATTTTGGGACGCACATATGGTGAAGGTAGAAGTAGACATTTCCCCTCTCAGATATTACCTTATCCCCCCCCATAATGGTTTAGGTTATGATTGAACGTTGGGTAATCCGATCCTCGATCTGTGGTTGAGAACCACTTCTACCTCCAACACAAATATGAGGCGGCCATTTTGTAAATGTCCGCCATGCTTAAAGAAGACACTGGCGTTGTTTACCTTTTCTCCTCCACCGCCTTTAAGACCTCTGACGCCCTCAGCACCCTGTAGGAGGGAGCAGAGGATCAAAGACGACTCAACACAACATGAGATGCAAGAATGTTTAACACATATATACTATAAGAATATTTAATAGATAAATACTATAAGAATGTAAGAATGTTTCATACATATATACTATAAGAATGTTTAATCGATATATACTATAAGAATGTAAGAATGTTTAATAGATATATACTGTAAGAATGTATAATCAATTTAATACTATAAGAATGTTTCATATATATATACTATAAGAATGTTTCATATATATATACTATAACAATGTTTAATAGATATATACAATAACAATGTTTAATAGATATATACTGTAAGAATGTTTAATAGATATATACTATAAGAATGTTTCATATATATATACTATAACAATGTTTAATAGATATATACAATAACAATGTTTAATAGATATATACTGTAAGAATGTTTAATAGATATATACTATAAGAATGTTTCATATATATATACTATAACAATGTTTAATAGATATATACAATAACAATGTTTAATAGATATATACTGTAAGAATGTTTCATCTCAGCATTTAGATGTTTTACACTTAAAAAAAGAGGTGAGCATGACACAACTGCTAATCAATCAATCAATCAAGCTAAGGTCAACAGAAAGGTCAAAGGGTGTGACCCCTGAAGGGTCGTTACCTTGACACCGCGAGGGCCAGGGTAGCCAAGAGAACCCGGAGGTCCAGGATGACCCTACCATAACAAAACAAGACAATGGCGTAATATAACAGATGAGGTATGAATGAATAAAACATTTGAATGAATGAAATCAGACTTACGACGCCTCCTTTCATTCCCGGAGGACCCTCCTTCCCTGGGTGACCCTGGAACAAACATTCATACTATATTATTTGGCATTTTACTATATTACACACCAATACTATATGGTATGGCATTATTAACATACTACTATACTACAACTACTACTATACCAATACTATATGGTATGGCATTATTAACATACTACAACTACTACTATACCAATACTATATGGTATGGCATTATTAACATACTACAACTACTACTATACCAATACTATATGGTATGGCATTATTAACATACTACTATACTACAACTACTACTATACCAATACTATATGGTATGGCATTATTTACATACTACAACTACTACTATACCAATACTATATGGTATGGCATTATTTACATACTACTATACTACAACTACTACTATACCAATTCTATATGGTATGGCATTATTAACATACTACAACTACTACTATACCAATAATATATGGTATGGCACTATTTACATACTACTATACTATAACTACTACTATACCAATACTATATGGTATGGCACTATTAACATACTACAACTACTACTATACCAATACTATATGGTATGGCACTATTAACATACTACAACTACTACTATACCAATACTATATGGTATGGCATTATTTACATACTACTATACTACAACTACTACTATACCAATACTATATGGTATGGCATTATTTACATACTACAACTACTACTATACCAATTCTATATGGTATGGCATTATTTACATACTACTATACTACAACTACTACTATACCAATACTATATGGTATGGCATTATTTACATAATACTATACTACAACTACTGCTATACTTTCATGGCATACTTAACTATACACTACTATACTATGCTGTACTATGCCACACCATACTATGCTATGCTATATTATGCTAAATACATATGCTATACTATGCTAAATACATATGCTATACTATGCCATACCACACCATACTATACTATGCTATACTATACTATACTATACTATACTATACTATGCTATACTATGCTAAATACATATGCTATACTATGCTGTACTACTGTATATACAATACTGGTAGCACATGGCATAATTTGGCCTAATAGGTTTATGTCTGCGTCTAACAGGAAGTGAATTGTTTTAAATAAGACTCACGGGAGGACCGTCGGCACCAGCCAGACCAGCCAATCCCTGACGACCTGACGGTCCCTAGATGGAGGGAGGGAAAGAGAGTGAGAGAGAGCAAGAGAGAGAGTGAGAGAGAGAAAGAGCGAGATAAAGAGAGTGAGAGAGAGAAAGAGCGAGAGAAAGAGAGTGAGAGAGAGAAAGTGAGAGAGAAAGAGAGAGAGAGAGAGAGAGAGAGAGAGATGGGAGGGAGAGAGAGAGAGAGAGAGTGAGAGACAGAGAGAGAGAGAGCGAGAGAGCGAGATGAGAGGGAGAGAGAGAGAGAGAGAGAGAGAGAGAGTGAGAGAGAGAGAGAGAGAGAGATGAGAGGGAGAGAGAGAGTGAGAGAGTGAGAGACAGAGAGAGAGAAAGAGAGAGAGAGAGAGAGATTATAGGTTATAAAATGGAGCTAGAACAACATGACTACTTACAATACAAACAATATTTTATTAACCTAAGCATTTTTCCTACTTTCAGTAATAACCAGAAACAAAATGCTTGAAACTGTTTCAAGATACGTCAGCGTATACGTGTGTGTGTGTGTGTGTGTGAGCGCGTCTGTGAGTGTGTGTGTGAGCGCGTCTGTGAGTGTGTGTGTGAGCGCGTCTGTGAGTGTGTGTGTGTGTGTGTGTGTGTGTGCCCATAGCTTGGAAAGTAAGTCTGTTAAATCACTTAAACGGTCAGACTGTGAAGTCCATCTAAAACAACAGGGGGGGGGGGGGGATACCAGGGTCTGACACACACACACACACACACACACACACACACACACACACACACACACACACACACACACACACAGACACACACATTCGTAAACTTACTTTGTCACCAGGCGGTCCGATCGGGCCTTGAGGACCAACAAGACCCTTGAGGAGAAAGATAATAGAAACCACAGACGTGTTACACACAGGTTCTGGTGTACGTTCCTAATGCCACCCTTTTCCCTACAGAGCCCCGTGGGCCCTGGTGCAAAGTAGTGCACTGGGAAGAGGATAGGGTGCCATTTTGTCACAATTAGTTTAGAGTCATATGAGCTAGATGATCTGTGGTTGATATGGAAAGGGGAACTAGAAATAAAAAACGGTTTATATCGTTCACTCTGAACGGTATTCAAACCTGGATGGGCGGTCGTTTCCAGTGGCCCTGTGCCATCCTACCCAGCGGCCCTGTGCCATCCTACCCAGCGGCCCTGTGCCATCCTACCCAGCGGCCCTGTGCCATCCTACCCAGCGGCCCTGTGCCATCCTACCCAGCGGCCCTGTGCCATCCTACCCAGCGGCCCTGTGCCATCCTACCCAGCGGCCCTGTGCCATCCTACCCAGCGGCCCTGTGCCATCCTACCCAGCGGCCCTGTGCCATCCTACCCAGCGGCCCTGTGCCATCCTACCCAGCGGCCCTGTGCCATCCTACCCAGTGGCCCTGTGCCATCCTACCCAGCGGCCCTGTGCCATCCTACCCAGCGGCCCTGTGCCATCCTACCCAGCACGCTTTGAGCATACACAGGTGTGTTCGAATCACTGCACGGCAGTGGAGTCCGATATGCCCCACTGTTTTCTGTTACATATAAGTCCACAATTACTGACCCTCTATATAACTGTCAACAGGACAGTGATCCTCTATATAACTGTCTCTATATAACTGTCAACAGGACAGTGATCCTCTATATAACTGTCTCTATATAACTGTCAACAGGACAGTGATCCTCTATATAACTGTCAACAGGACAGTGACCCTCTATATAACTGTCTCTATATAACTGTCAACAGGACAGTGATCCTCTATATAACTGTCTCTATATAACTGTCAACAGGACAGTGATCCTCTATATAACTGTCAACAGGACAGTGGGCCTCTATATAACTGTCAACATGACAGTGACCCTCTATATAACTGTCTCTATATAACTGTCAACAGGACAGTGACCCTCTATATAACTGTCAACAGGACAGTGGGCCTCTATATAACTGTCAACAGAACAGTGACCCTCTATATAACTGTCAACAGGACAGTGATCCTCTATATAACTGTCAACAGGACAGTGATCCTCTATATAACTGTCTCTATATAACTGTCAACAGGACAGTGATCCTCTATATAACTGTCAACAGGACAGTGATCCTCCATATAACTGTCTCTATATAACTGTCAACAGGACAGTGATCCTCTATATAACTGTCAACAGGACAGTGACCCTCTATATAACTGTCTCTATATAACTGTCAACAGGACAGTGATCCTCTATATAACTGTCTCTATATAACTGTCAACAGGACAGTGATCCTCTATATAACTGTCTCTATATAACTGTCAACAGGACAGTGATCCTCTATATAACTGTCAACAGGACAGTGACCCTCTATATAACTGTCTCTATATAACTGTCAACAGGACAGTGACCCTCTATATAACTGTCTCTATATAACTGTCAACAGGACAGTGATCCTCTATATAACTGTCTCTATATAACTGTCAACAGGACAGTGATCCTCTATATAACTGTCAACAGGACAGTGGGCCTCTATATAACTGTCAACTAGACAGTGATCCTCTATATAACTGTCTCTATATAACTGTCAACTAGACAGTGATCCTCTATATAACTGTCAACAGGGATTGATGTGACTCCATAAATCTAAACAAGATGTGTGTCATTTAGAAGATGATGTAGAGTAATGGAGGGAACAGTGTTGGGGAAAAGTGAAAAGTGTGAAAAGTGAAAAAGAGAAAGAGAAAGAAAAAAAGGAGAAAGAAAGGAGAAGGATAAATAAAAATAAATGAAATGTACTGCTCCTGGTCTGCTACTACTTACTTGTGATCCAGGGATCCCCTGCTGTCCGGCAGGCCCCGACTCTCCTTGTGGGCCCTGAATGGAACAGAGACAAGATCAGATTCACTACACCTTAGTAGAACAGAGAGAGATCAGATTCACTACACCTTAGTAGAACAGAGAGAGAGATCAGATTCACTACACCTTAGTAGAACAGAGAGAGAGATCAGATTCACTACACCTTAGTAGAACAGAGAGAAGATCAGATTCACTACACCTTAGTAGAACAGAGAGAGAGATCAGATAAGACTGAGAGACTAGATCAGAATCTCTATAGTCAACACTCCACCTGAGAAGAAATCAACTATAACTCTCTATAACGCTCTATAACTCTATATAACGCTCTATAACTCTCTATAATGCTCTATAACTCTCTATAACTCTCTATAACGCTCTATAACTCTCTATAACGCTCTATAACTCTCTATAATGCTCTATAACTCTCTATAACTCTCTATAATGCTCTATAACTCTCTATAAAAGCTATACAACTCTCTTTAACTCTCTATAATGCTCTATAACACTCTATAACTCTCTATAACTCTCTATAACGCTCTATAACTCTCTATAACGCTCTATAACGCTCCATAGCTTTCTATACCGCTCTATAGCTCTCTATAACTCTCTATAATGCTATATAACTCTCTATAACTCTCTATAACGCTCTATAACTCTCTATAACTCTCTATAACGCTCTATACCTCTCTATAATGCTCTATAACTCTCTATAACGCTCTATAATGCTCTATACCTCTCTATAATGCTCTATAACTCTCTATAACGCTCTATAACGCTCTATAACGCTCTATAACTCTCTATAATGCTCTATAACTCTCTATAACTCTCTATAATGCGCTATAACTCTCTATAACGCTCTATAGCTCTCTATACCGCTCTATAATGCTCTATACCACTCTATAGCTCTCTATACCGCTCTACAGCTCTCTATAACACTCTATAATGCGCTATAACTCTCTAGAACTCTCTATAGCACTCTCTATAACGCTCTCTACCTCTATAATGCTCTATAACTCTCTATAACCTATAACGCTCTATAACTCTCTATAACGCTCTATAATGCTCTATATTGCTCTACAACTCTCTATAACACTCTATAACGCCCTATAACTCTCTATAGCGTTCTATAACGCTCTATACCGCTATAATGCTCTATAACTCTCTATAACCTATAACGCTCTATAACACTCTATAACGCTCTATAACTCTCTATAGCGCTCTATAATGCTCTATACCTCTATAATGCTCTATAACTCTCTATAACGCTCTATAATGCTCTACAACTCTCTATACCGCTCTATAGCTCTCTATAACCCTCTATAACACTCTTTAAACGCTCTATAACGCTCTATAATGCTCTATATTGCTCTACAACTCTCTATAACACTCTATATTGCTCTACAACTCTCTATAACACTCTATAACGCTCTATAACTCTCTTCCTAGAGAATAATAGATGCCAGTCTCAAGCTGTTGCATTTATCACAAGACGATTCTACTACACTAAAAGTGTATTTATGCTGTTTGACTCACTGCGTGGAACAAAAATGTTGTTGTGTCCCCTGGCATTGGCAACTTCCTGATACCATGTTTGATTGAGTGGCGCTGAAGATCTAAGACTTGAACTGATTTGACTTTTTTTGTACTCTTGAGAGTCAGTGTTGTGAAACAGCGTCCTCTCCAAACAACGGCTGCA
Source organism: Oncorhynchus mykiss (assembly GCF_013265735.2). Classification (NCBI taxonomy): domain Eukaryota; kingdom Metazoa; phylum Chordata; class Actinopteri; order Salmoniformes; family Salmonidae; genus Oncorhynchus; species Oncorhynchus mykiss. The sequence goes on along the minus strand of NC_048572.1, from coordinate 86,480,525 downwards.
GAGCAGAGAGTCATCTGGGAACGGCTTAGGAGTACTAGATCTGGCCTTGAGACTGTGTTAGATCACATCCCTGCCGAGACCATGGCGGAACAAACAATAATAAATATTGATACAGATGAAAGGATGCCTTTGGGATGTTGTGGGTGTTTTGTAGGGTGTTTGTTCTGCTTTCCATTGTTTGTTAAGACAGATTTTGAAAAACACAAGCTGTGTACGTAACGCAACAAAAAGCCCTAATTCAGGGGAGTTCAGTTGCATTGGAGAGACTGAGGGTTCCTTTTACAGTAAACTGAGTCATGGGATACGTCCCAAATGACACCCTATTCTCTACGTAGTGCACTACTTTAGACCAGAGTCCAATGGAACCCTGTTCTCTATGTAGTGCACTACTTTACACCAGAGTCCTATGGAACCCTATTCTCTATGTAGTGCACTACTTTAGACCAGAGCCCTATGGAACCCTATTCTCTATGTAGTGCACTACTTTAGACCAGAGCCCTATGGAATCCTATTCTCTATGTAGTGCACTACTTTAGACCAGAGCCCTATGGAACCCTATTCTCTATGTAGTGCACTACTTTAGACCAGAGTCCTATGGAACCCTATTCCCTACGTAGTGCACTACTTTAGACCAGAGTCCTATGGAACCCTATTCCCTACGTAGTGCACTACTTTACACCAGAGTCCTATGGAATCCTATTCCCTACGTAGTGCACTACTTTAGACCAGAGCCCTATGGAACCCTATTCTCTATGTAGTGCACTACTTTAGACCAGAGCCCTATGGAATCCTATTCTCTATGTAGTGCACTACTTTAGACCAGAGCCCTATGGAACCCTATTCTCTATGTAGTGCACTACTTTAGACCAGAGTCCTATGGAATCCTATCCTCTATGTAGTACACTACTTTAGACCAGAGTCCAAAGGAACCCTATTCTCTATGTAGTGCACTACTTTAGACCAGAGTCCTATGGAATCCTATTCTCTATGTAGTGCACTACTTTACACTAGAGTCCCATGGAACCCTATTCCCTATGTAGTGCACTACTTTAGACCAGAGTCCTATGGAATCCTATTCTCTATGTAGTGCACTACTTTAGACCAGAGTCCTATGGAACCCTATTCTCTATGTAGTGCACAACTTCACACTAGAGTCCCATGGAACCCTATTCCCTATGTAGTGCACTACTTTAGACCAGAGTCCTATGGAATCCTATTCTCTATGTAGTGCACTACTTTAGACCAGAGTCCTATGGAACCCTATTCTCTATGTAGTGCACTACTTTAGACCAGAGCCCTATGGAACCCTATTCCCTATGTAGTGCACTACTTTTGTATTATGTTATGCTTATGTCTAAGGACGACAACAAACATGTTCACTGTCCTGGGTTTTCCATAGAAGTGTATTGACAAACGGTGAAGTGGGCCGCGTGGGATCCTGGTAGACTGGGGAGAGGTCCTAAATAGCACCCTAACCCCTGTATAGTGCAGACGTTGTGCACTATGTAGTGAATAAGAAGGCATTTTATACTGCAGACCCCCAATGAGTCACTAGTCTGTCGTTTGACCTCTGTCCTCCACTGCTGCCAGGTCAAAGGTTACAGGTGACCAATCACAAGCTGGGAGGAATATGACCTGACCCTCTGGCTAAAACCACATGGCTACTGGACTGAAGGGTAAGGTTGAGAGCCACGGTGGACGCTCCCAATGGGCCCACGTGGTTTCAGTAAGGTCAGTCAGGTCAGTCAGATCAGTCAGGTCAGTCAAGTCTGTCAGGTCAGTCAAGTCAAGTTATTCAGGTCAGTCAGGTCAGTCAAGTCAGTCAGGTCAGTCAGATCAGTCAGGTCATTCAGGTCAGTCAGGTCAGTCAAGACAGTCAGGTCAGTCAGACCAGTCAGGTCAGTCAGATCAGTCAGGTCAGTCAAGACAGTCAGGTCAGTCAGATCAGTCAAGTCAGTCAGGTCAGTCAGGTCAGTCAGGTCAGTCAAGTCAGTCAGGTCAATCAGATCAGTCAGGTCATTCAGGTCAGTCAGGTCAGTCAGATCAGTCAGGTCAGTCAAGACAGTCAGGTCAGTCAAGTCAGTCAGGTCAGTCAGGTCAGTCAGGTCAGTCAAGTCAGTCAGGTCAGTCAGATCAGTCAGGTCATTCAGGTCAGTCAGGTCAGTCAGATCAGTCAGGTCAGTCAAGACAGTCAGGTCAGTCAAGTCAGTCAGGTCAGTCAAGACAGTCAGGTCAGTCAGATCAGTCAGGTCAGTCAAGACAGTCAGGTCAGTCAGATCAGTCAAGTTATTCAGGTCAGTCAGGTCAGTCAAGTCAGTCAGGTCAGTCAAGACAGTCAGGACAGTCAGATCAGTCAGGTCAGTCAAGACAGTCAAGTCAGTCAGGTCAGTCAAGTCAGTCAGGTCAAGTTATTCAGGTCAGTCAGATTAGTCAGGCCTGTCAAGACAGTCAGGTCAGTCAGATCAGTCAGTCAGATCAGTCAGGTCAGTCAAGTCAGTCAGCTCAGTCAGGTCATTCAAGTCAGTCAGGTCAGTCAGGTCAGTCAAGATAGTCAGGTCAGTCAGATCAGTCAGGTCAGTCAAGTAAGTCAGGCCAGTCAGATCAGTCAGGTCAGTCAGATCAGTCAGGTCAGTCAAGACAGTCAGATCAGTCAGGTCAGTCAGGTCAGTCAGATCAGTCAGGTCAGTCAGATCAGTAAGGTCAGTAAGGTCAGTCAGGTCAGTCAGCTCAGTCAGGTCATTCAAGTCAGTCAGGTCAGTCAGGTCAGTCAAGATAGTCAGGTCAGTCAAGTCAGTCAGGTCAGTCAGATCAGTTGGGTTAGTCAGATCAGTCAGGTCAGTCAAGACAGTCAGATCAGTCAGGTCAGTCAGGTCAGTCAGGTCAGTCAGATCAGTCAGGTCAGTCAGATCAGTAAGGTCAGTAAGGTCAGTCAGGTCAGTCAGATCAGTAAGGTCAGTAATGTCAGTCAGATCAGTCAGGTCAGTCAGGTCAGTCAGATCAGTCAGATCAGTCAGGTCAGTCAGATCAGTAAGGTCAGTAAGGTCAGTCAGGTCAGTCAGATCAGTAAGGTCAGTAATGTCAGTCAGATCAGTCAGGTCAGTCAGGTCAGTCAGATCAGTCAGATCAGTCGGGTCAGTGAATTGAAGTGGTGCTGCTCTAGACTGGAATGAGAGGCCCTGTTTTTGGTGTATTCACTTTCCCTCCAGTGATCTGTAGTGACAGGATCGTTGTGTGGTAGAGGACTGAGTGTCTCGTGATGTTACATGTATAACCAGATATCCTTTCTTACCTGGTTTCCTTTGGGACCAGCTTGGCCATCTAGTCCAGCGAGACCCTGTGAACAACATTTAATTCATTATTAATACATGAAGTATACTTTTGCAGTAGTAATGGTATTGCAGTAGTATTGCAGTATTATAGAGGTACGGATGCATACAGGCTGTCTGTATAGTTTTGCAGCATTAAGTGTATTGCAGTAGTATCATGGTAGCATAATGGTAGTATCGTGGTAGTATCAGGGTAGTATCATAGTGGTACCATGGTAGCATCATGGTAGTATCATGGTAGTATCATGGTAGAATCATGGTAGTATCATGGTAGTAACATAGTAGTATCATGGTACCTTCATGGTAGTATCATGGTAGTATCATGGTAGCATCATGGTAGTATCATGGTAGTATCATGGTAGTACCGTAGCATCATGGTAGTACCATAGGACTACCATGGTAGTATCATACTAGTATCATGGTAGTATCGTGGTAGTATAATGGTAGCATCATGGTAGTTTCATAGTAGTATCATGGTAGTAGGATGGTAGTACCATGCTAATATCATACTAGTATCATAGTAGTATCATGGTAGCATCATGGTAGTATCGTGGTAGTATCATAGTAGTATCATGGTAGTATCATGGTAGTACAATGGTAGTATCATAGTAGTATCATGGTAGTATCATAGTAGTATCATGGTAGTATCATGGTAGTATCATAGTGGTACCATGGTAGTATCGTGGTAGTATCATGGTAGCATCATGGTGGTATCATGGTAGTAACATAGTAGTATTATGGTACCATCATGGTAGTATCATGGTAGTATCATGGTAGTAACATAGTAGTATCATGGTACCATCATGGTAGTATCATGGTAGTATCATGGGAGCATCATGGTAGCATCATGGTAGTATCATGGTAGTATCATGGTAGTATCATGGTAGTACCGTAGCATCATGGTAGTACCATAGGAGTACCATGGTAGTATCATAGTAGTATCATGGTAGTATCGTGGTAGTATAATGGTAGCATCATGGTAGTTTCATAGTAGTATCATGGTAGTAGCATGGTAGTACCATGCTAATATCATACTAGTATCATAGTAGTATCATGGTAGCATCATGGTAGTATCATGGTAGTATCATGGTAGTACCATGGTACGATCATAGTAGTATAATGGTAGTATCATAGTAGTGTCATGGTAGTATCATGGTGGTACCATGGTGGTGTCATGGTAGTATCATGGTAGCATCATGGTAGTATCATGGTAGTATCATGGTAGTATCATAGTAGTACCGTGGTAGTATCATATTAGCATCATGGTAGTACCATGGTAGTATCATGGTGGTATCATAGTAGTATCATGGTAGTACCATGGTGGTATCATAGTAGTATCATGGTAGTATCATAGTAGTATCATAGTAGTATTATGGTAGTATCATGGTATTATCATGGTGGTATCATAGTAGTGTCATAACAGTGTCATTGTAGTATCATGGTGGTATCATAGTAGTATCATGGTAGTATCATAGTAGTATCATAGTAGTATTATGGTAGTATCATGGTATTATCATGGTGGTATCATAGTAGTATCATAGTAGTGTCATAACAGTGTCATTGTTGTATCATGGTAGTATCATGGTAGGTACATGGTAGTATCATAGTGGTGCCATGGTAGTATCATGGTAGTATTGTAGAGGTGCTGGTACATACACTGTATGCATAGTTTTGCAGCATTAAGCGTATTGCAGTAGTATCATGGTAGTTTCATGGTGGTATTGTAGAGTTACTGGTACATTCACTGTCTTTATAGTCTTTCAGGACTAAGCATTAAGCATTAGTTTTATAGTAGTATCATGGTATTATCATGGTAGCATCATGGTAGTATCGTGGTAGTATCATGGTAGTATTGTGGTAGTATCATGGTAGTATAATGGTAGCATTGCAGAGTTACTGGTACATACACTGGCTGTAATGTCTTTCAGCATTAAGCATATTGCAATAGTATCATGGTAGTATTTTTTTTAACCTTTATTTAACTAGGCAAATCAGTTAAGAACAAATTCTTATTTTCAATGACGGCCTAGGAACATTGGGTTAACTGCCTGTTCAGGGGCAGAACGACAGATTTGTACCTTGTCAGCTTGGGGATTCGAACTTGCAACCTTTAAGTTACCCTGCCGCCCCATGGTAGTATCATGGTAGTATAATAGTAGTATCATGGTAGTATCATGGTAGTATCACGTTAGTATCATAGTAGTATCACGTTAGTATCATAGTAGTATCACAGTAGTATCATGGTAGTATAATAGTAGTATCATGGTAGTATCATGGTAGTATCATGGTAGTATCACGTTAGTATCATAGTAGTATCACATTAGTATCATAGTAGTATCACAGTAGTATCATGGTAATATCATGGTAGTATCATGGTAGTATCACGTTAGTATCATAGTAGTATCATAGTAGTATCATGGTAGTATCATGGCAGTATCATGGTAGTATCATAGTAGTATCATGGTAGTATCATGGTAGTATCATGGTAGTATCGTGGTAGTATCATGGTAGTATCATGGTAGTATTGTAGAGGTACTGTATACATACACGTTGTCCACCAGTCCCTGGTGATCCCCTAGGGCCAAGCAGACCTCTAGGTCCCTGTATGATAGAAAAACATTAAGTAAGACAAAAACACAAACATAAACATGTTGTTTAACTGACCCAGTAACCAACCCAGTATCTGACCCAGTAACTGACCCAGTATCTGACCCAGTAACCGACTAGTCTTGGTGATATGAGTTGTGTGTACATTCAGGCCACTGTATTGAGTATCGAAAAGCTACAGTACTTACACTAGACTCTGTCTCGTGAGATGTGTTTTAATGCCAGAGTAAGACGGTAGCCTAGTCACTCAGGTACTATGAGATAGCAGTGGTGCTAGTATAACGTAGTGTTGTCTACCAAAGCCTAGATAAATTGGAGAAACACTGACCTCATGTGGACAAATGTGGTAACTGAAGGTACTCAACAGTTGGTCGGGGGGGTAAATCTGTTTCAGCTTTCCGTCTATTCTTTCTTTTTGGACATTTGTGTGTGAGAAAAATGATATCTAAAAAAATATATCTGGTTACCAAAATGGGTACACAGGGATGGAGAAACAGTGACACAGGCCAAGTAGACCAAACATTAACCAACCATTTTCCCTGTTACCCCTCTGCTACGGTCCTCAGGATTTCCCAAACTCGGCCCTCGTGACCCCAAAGGTTGAACGCCTTTGTTTTTGCCCTAGAACTACACAGCTGATTCAAGTAATAAACTTATTCGGTGTAGTTGTGAAGTGTTAGGGCAACAAAAACAAAACGTGTACCTCACTTGGGGTTCCCGATGATTCGAGTTTGGGAAACGCTGGTCCATATGAACCCAGTCAGCAGGAGAATGTGTCCATGGAGACATCCCAAATAGCACCGTATCCCCTACATAGTGCACTACTTTTGACCAGAGTCCTATGGGACCCTATTCCCTACATAGTGCACTAATTTTGACCAGAGCCCATAGGGAATAGGCTGCCATTTGGGATACAGAACACAACACATTTCTCAGAGGTAACGTGAGAAGAGCTACTTCTCAAGCTGTCGTATTTTCTGTGAGGAGATATTAGCCACTCCCACTCCGTCTGTCGTATTTTCTGTGAGGAGATATTAGCCACTCCCACTCCGTCTGTCTTATTTTCTGCAAGGAGATATTAGCCACTCCAACTCCGTCTGTCATATTTTCTGTGAGGAGATATTAGCCACTCCCACTCCGTCTGTCGTATTTTCTGTCAGGAGATATAAGTCACTCCC
>NC_048572.1:86430914-86468414 GCF_013265735.2 Oncorhynchus mykiss | reverse complement strand
ATGTATGACCATATTAGAGAGACATATTTCCCTCAGATTACACGGATCCACAAAGAATTCGAAAACAAAACCATTTTGGAAAAACTCCCATTTCTACTGTGGGAAATACCACAGTGTGCCATCAATACAAAAAGATTTGTGACATGATGCAACAAGAAAAGGACAACCAGTGAAGAACAAACACAATTGTCAATACAACCCATATTTATGTTTATTTATTTCCCCTTTTGTACTTATTTGCACATAATGACATTTGAAAGGAATTTACTTTATAACTTGTGTTAATTCACTAGAGACATCTACAATGCATTTGTACACAAAATAAACATTGCCTGAAGGCCTGAATACTTGCTTTTGTGCAAGTTTTTCTGTGCAGACTAGTGCACAGGCGGTCTAGTGCACAGACGGTCTAGTGCACAGACAGTCTAGTGTACAGGCGGTCTAGTGCACAGACGGTCTAGTGCACAGGCGGTCTAGTGTACAGGCGGTCTAGGTTTAAACCTAGTTGGTCACACTGTGTGCTTCACACTCCTAGAAAAAAGGGTTCCAAAAGGGTTCTTCGGGTAACCCCATAGGAGAACCCTTTTTGGTTCCAGGTAGAACCCTTTTTGGTTCCAGGTAGAACCCTTTTTGGTTCCAGGTAGAACCCTTTTGGAACCCAAAAGAGTTCTACCTGGAACCAAAAGGGGTTCTTCAAAGAGTTCTCCAATGAGGACACTCGAAGAACCCTTTCAGGTTCTGGATAGCAACTATTTTCTAAGAGCGTGGCGGAGGGAGTTAACATGATTCTTACCTGAGGTCCGTTGTCTCCTCCATCTCCCTTCAGTCCGTTAGCTCCTGGTCCACCCTGAGAGCACATTGCAATACTTTAAAAGGACTAGTCCGTAACATGTTCAATAGTGTTCAATGGTGAAATAAGTGGCAGGGTTATCTCCTATCGTTCATTACCATTAGTGGCCTATATTAGAGAAACGTGAAGTTTTAAATGAAATCAGTTTGTTAAAAGGGGTGATTTGTAACGGGACGATTGATGACTACAACCATTAAACTAGTAGCAGTTTAAAGGATCATTTAAAAAACAAAATGTGGAGCAGATTGTTATAAACGTTTTATTCTATTTATCATTTACACATCAAATCAGGAAACTTATCTTAACTGTCGCCCCGGCTCTACAACATTAATCTATAAATATCTTCGCCAAATATGCCAACCAGGCTATAGACAACATGACAAATATTGTAAGAACCTATAGACCTCTAAGAGTGATGCTAATAGATACATGCCCTCCCTCCTCCGGAAAGAACGTTATCAACGACAAATATGAGAAAAGTAGAATTTTGGTGGAATGTGTGATGTGCAGTGGGGAGGAAGACTGCCAAGAGAGCTCTGCTCTGTTCTGTTCTGTTCTGTTCTGTTATGTTCTGTTATGTTCTGTTCTGTTCTGTTCTGTTATTCTCTGTTCTGTTCTACTCTGTTCTGTTCTGTTCTGCTCTGTTCTGTTCTCTCCTGTTCTGTTCTGTTCTGTTCTGTTCTGTTCTGCTCTCTCATGTTCTGTTCTGTTCTGTTCTGTTCTATTCTGCTCTTCTCTGTTCTGTTCTGTTCTGTTCTGTTCTGTTCTGTTCTGTTCTGTTCTGCTCTCTTCTGCTCGTCTCTGTTCTGTTCTGCTCTGTTCTGTTCTGTTCTGTTCTGTTCTGTTCTCTCCTGTTCTGTTCTGTTCTGTTCTGTTCTGTTCTCTCCTGTTCTGTTCTGCTCTTCTCTGTTCTGTTCTGCTCTGTTCTGTTCTGTTCTGTTCTGTTCTGCTCTCTCCTGTTCTGTTCTGTTCTGTTCTGTTCTCTTCTGCTCTTCTCTGTTCTGTTCTGTTCTGTTCTGTTCTGTTCTGTTCTGTTCTGCTCTCTTCTGCTCTTCTCTGTTCTGTTCTGCTCTGTTCTGTTCTGTTCTGTTCTGTTCTGTTCTCTCCTGTTCTGTTCTGTTCTGTTCTGTTCTCTCCTGTTCTGTTCTGTTCTGTTCTGCTCTGTTCTGTTCTTCTCTGTTCTGTTCTACTCTGTTCTGTTCTGTTCTGCTCTCTTCTGCTCTTCTCTGTTCTGTTCTGCTCTGTTCTGTTCTGTTCTGTTCTGTTCTGTTCTGTTCTGCTCTGTTCTGTTCTCCTCTGTTCTGTTCTACTCTGTTCTGTTCTGTTCTCTCCTGTTCTGTTCTGTTCTGCTCTGTTCTGCTCTGTTCTGTTCTCCTCTGTTCTTTTCTGCTCTGTTCTGTTCTCCTCTGTTCTGTTCTGCTCTGTTCTGTTCTGTTCTGTTCTGCTCTGTTCTGTTCTGCTCTGTTCTGTCCTGCTCTGTTCTGTTCTGTTCTGTTCTGTTCTGCTCCTCTCTGTTCTGTTCTGTTCTGTTCTGTTCTGCTCTGTTCTGTTCTGTTCTGTCCTGCTCTGTTCTGTTCTGTTCTGCTCCTCTCTGTTCGTTTCTGTTCTGTCCTGCTCTGTTCTACTCTGTTCTGTTCTGCTCTGTTCTGTTCTGTTCTGCTCTGTTCTACTCTGTTCTGTTCTGCTCTGTTCTGTCCTGTTCTGTTCTGTTCTGCTCTGTTCTACTCTGTTCTGTTCTGCTCTGTTCTACTCTGTTCTGTCCTGCTCTGTTCTGTTCTGTCATGTTCTGTTCTGCTCTGTTCTGTTCTGTTCTCTCCTGTTCTGTTCTGTTCTGTTCTGCTCTGTTCTGCTCTGTTCTGTTCTGTTCTGTTCTCCTCTGTTCTGTTCTGCTCTGTACTGTTCTGCTCTGTTCTGCTCTGTTCTCTCCTGTTCTGTTCTGTTCTGCTCTGTTCTGTTCTGCTCTGTTCTGTTCTGTTCTCTCCTGTTCTGTTCTGTTCTGTTCTGTTCTGCTCTGTTCTGTTCAGTTCTCTCCTGTTCTGTTCTGTTCTGTTCTGTTCTCTTCTGCTCTTCTCTGTTCTGTTCTGTTCTCTCCTGTTCTGTTCTGTTCTGTTCTGTTCTGTTCTCTCCTTTTCTGTTCTGTTCTGTTCTGTTCTGTTCTGCTCCTCTCTGTTCTTTTCTGTTCTGTTCTGCTCTGTTCTGTTCTGCTCTGTTCTGTTCTGTTCTGTTCTGCTCTGTTATGTTCTGCTCTGTTCTACTCTGTTCTGTCCTGCTCTGTTCTGTTCTGTTCTGTTCTGTTCAGTTCTGCTCCTCTCTGTTCTGTTCTGTTCTGTTCTGTTCTGTTCTGCTCTGTTCTGTTCTGTTCTGTCCTGCTCTGTTCTGTTCTGCTCTGTTCTGTTCTGCTCCTCTCTGTTATTTTCTGTTCTTTTCTGCTCTGTTCTGTTCTACTCTGTTCTGTTCTGCTCTGTTCTGTTCTGTTCTGCTCTGTTCTGTTCTGTTCTGTCCTGCTCTGTTCTGTTCTGCTCTGTTCTGTTCTGCTCCTCTCTGTTATTTTCTGTTCTTTTCTGCTCTGTTCTGTCCTGTTCTGTTCTGTTCTGCTCTGTTCTACTCTGTTCTGTTCTGCTCTGTTCTACTCTGTTCTGTTCTGTCCTGCTCTGTTCTGTTCTGTTCTGTTCTGTCCTGTTCTGTTCTGTTCTGTTCTGTTCTGTTCTGTTCTGCTCTGTTCTGTTCTCCTCTGTTCTGTTCTGCTCTGTTCTGCTCTGCTCTGTTCTCTCCTGTTCTGTTCTGTTCTCCTCTGTTCTGTTCTGTTCTGTTCTCTCCTGTTCTGTTCTGTTCTGTTCTGTTCTCTCCTGTTCTGTTCTGTTCTGCCCTGTTCTGTTCTGTTCTGTTCTGTTCTGTTCTCTCCTGTTCTGTTCTGTTCTGCCCTGTTCTGTTCTGTTCTGTTCTGTTCTGCTCTGTTCTGTTCTGTTCTGTTCTGTTCTGTTCTGCCCTGTTCTGTTCTGTACTGTTCTGTTCCGTTCTGTTCAGCCCGACATCAATACCCTAGTGACTATGTATGGGGGAATATAATTAGCAGAAATAATGCCTGGATGGAAATAACATGTGTTTCATTAATGCTTTACTATCCACGCCAAACACACTGGTTGAACATCAAATTATGTGTGTTTGTGTGTGTGTGTGTGTGTGTGTGTGTGTGTGTGTGTGTGTGTGTGTGTGTGTGTGTGTGTGTGTGTCTGTGCTGTGCTTTTGGCACACGTGTGTGTGTGCATACATGCGTGTGTGTGTGTGTGTGTGTCTGACTTACCGCAGGCCCAGATCTTCCTGACATTCCCATTGGCCCAGGGGTACCCCTCATGGTGAGCTGTGATTGGACAGAGAGCTTTTCATGAACAACCGATCAGGGTAATGCATTGACGTTCAAAATCTAAGAAATCTAAGCATCAGAATTAACTCTATAGGGTCTAGTCAGCAGTGTTAACTCTACAGGGTCTAGTCAGCAGTGTTAACTCTATAGGGTCTAGTCAGCAGTGTTAAGGCTATAGGGTCTAGTCAGCAGTGTTAACTCTATAGGGTCTAGTCAGCAGGGTTAACTCTATAGGGTCTAGTCAGCAGTGTTAACTCTATAGGGTCTAGTCAGCAGTGTTAACTCTACAGGGTCTAGTCAGCAGGGTTAACTCTATAGGGTCTAGTCAGCAGTGTTAACTCTATAGGGTCTATTCAGCAGTGTTAACTCTATAGGGTGTAGTCAGCAGTGTTAACTCTATAGGGTCTAGTCAGCAGTGTTAACTCTATAGGGTGTAGTCAGCAGTGTTAACTCTATAGGGTGTAGTCAGCAGTGTTAACTCTACATGGTCTAGTCAGCAGGGTTAACTCTATAGGGTCTAGTCAGCAGTGTTAACTCTATAGGGTCTAGTCAGCAGTGTTTACTCTATAGGGTCTAGTCAGCAGTGTTAACTCTACAGGGTCTAGTCAGCAGGGTTAACTCTACAGGGTCTAGTCAGCAGGGTTAACTCTATAGGGTCTAGTCAGCAGTGTTAACTCTATAGGGTCTAGTCAGCAGTGTTAACTCTACAGGGTCTAGTCAGCAGGGTTAACTCTACAGGGTCTAGTCAGCAGTGTTAACTCTATAGGGTCTAGTCAGCAGTGTTCACTCTACAGGGTCTAGTCAGCAGTGTTAACTCTATAGGGTCTAGTCAGCAGTGTTAACTCTATAGGGTCTAGTCAGCAGTGTTCACTCTACAGGGTCTAGTCAGCAGTGTTAACTCTACAGGGTCTAGTCAGCAGTGTTACCACCCAGGACAGCTAGTTCCTGCTATTATTAGGCAGAACTGGGTGGAACACATGTTTTAAATATTTGAAATAGTTGAGGTGCACTTGATTTAACTTGTCTGGCACGCAGAGTATATTTACCCTGGCTTGGGAAAGGATGGCCTGGGCTTGGGCCTCCTGAGCTGAGACCACTGGTCCCTTATGTGCCTCTCCACCAGCACGGAACTGTCAATCACAACACAAGAGACACATGTAAATAAACGAACAGCCCTGTTTTCAGTCCATAGAGATAGATAGAGAACTCTAGTGACCAAAAGCACATTTTTAGCCTGAGCAGTGCCATTGAGGATTTTCACAATTTTGAAGTAGTCATCTGGGTGGAACTTCCTATGGGTTAAGGAAGGATCCCATAATTCCATGCAGGTCATCAGGAGGGATCATCCAATGGATTATATTCGTTAGCAAACATTCCATAACTGCAGGTTTCAGCAAATCACCAACCTTGTCTTCATACCTGTTTAAACAACACACTCTAGATGCCAGTGTGCCCCCTTTCAGTTTGTTTACTAAAATTAACTACTTCAAAATGGAGATGGCCTCAATGGCACTGTCTGTGCACTCAGACGCCATTATGGGACAGTTACAACTTTGCGATCTCTATACATCTTTATGGTTCAGAAGTATGAGTAAACCTGTCACTGGGATCCAACATGGATGCTGAGCTACAGGCCTGTATTATGGGTAAACCTGTCACTGGGATCCAACATGGATGCTGAGCTGCAGGCCTGTATTATGGGTAAACCTGTCACTGGGATCCAGCATGGATGCTGAGCTACAGGCCTGTAGTATGGGTAAACCTGTCAATGGGATCCAACATGGATGCTGAGCTGCAGGCCTGTAGTATATGAAAACCTGTCACTGGGATCCAACATGGATGCTGAGCTGCAGGCCTGTAGTATGAGTAAACCTGTCACTGGGATCCAACATGGATGCTGAGCTGCAGGCCTGTAGTATATGAAAACCTGTCACTGGGATCCAACATGGATGCTGAGCTACAGGCCTGTAGTATGAGTAAACCTGTCACTGGGATCCAACATGGATGCTGAGCTGCAGGCCTGTAGTATGAGTAAACCTGTCACTGGGATCCAAAATGGATGCTGAGCTGCAGGCCTGTAGTATATGAAAACCTGTCACTGGGATCCAACATGGATGCTGAGCTGCAGGCCTGTAGTATGAGTAAACCTGTCACTGGGATCCAACATGGATGCTGAGCTGCAGGCCTGTATTATGAGTAAACCTGTCAATGGGATCCAACATGGATGCTGAGCTACAGGCCTGTAGTATGAGTAAACCTGTCACTGGGATCCAACATGGATGCTGAGCTACAGGCCTGTAGTATGAGTAAACCTGTCACTGGGATCCAACATGGATGCTGAGCTGCAGGCCTGTAGTATATGAAAACCTGTCACTGGGATCCAACATGGATGCTGAGCTGCAGGCCTGTAGTATGAGTAAACCTGTCACTGGGATCCAACATGGATGCTGAGCTGCAGGCCTGTAGTATGAGTAAACCTGTCACTGGGATCCAACATGGATGCTGAGCTGCAGGCCTGTAGTATATGAAAACCTGTCACTGGGATCCAACATGGATGCTGAGCTGCAGGCCTGTAGTATGAGTAAACCTGTCACTGGGATCCAACATGGATGCTGAGCTGCAGGCCTGTAGTATGAGTAAACCTGTCACTGGGATCCAACATGGATGCTGAGCTGCAGGCCTGTATTATGAGTAAACCTGTCACTGGGATCCAACATGGATGCTGAGCTGCAGGCCTGTAGTATGAGTAAACCTGTCACTGGGATCCAACATGGATGCTGAGCTACAGGCCTGTAGTATATGTAAACCTGTCATATGGTATAGGCAGGCATAAGCTACGGATAACGATTATACACAATTGCATTTTACCGATGGCAATTTGAATGCACAGAGATACCGGGACGAGATCCTGAAGCCCATTATCGTGCCATTCATCTGCTGCCATCACCTCACGTTTCAGCATGATAATGCACGACCCCATGTCGCAAAGGATCTGCACACAATTCTTGGAAGCTGAAAATGTCCCAGTTCTTCCATGGCCTGCGTACTCACCAGACATGTCACCCATTGAGCATGTTTGGGATGCTCTGGATAGACGTGTATGACAGCGTGTTCCAGTTCCCGCCAATATCCAGCAACTTCACACAGCCATTGAAGAGGAGTGAGACAACATTCCACAGGCTACAATCAACAGCCTGATCAACTCTATGTGAAGAAGATGTGTCACGCTGCACGAGGCAAATGATCACCCCAGATACTGACTGGTTTTTAGATCCACACCTCTACCTTTTTATTAAGGTATCTGTGACCAACAGACACAGATCTGTATTCCCAGTCATGTGGAATCCATAGATTAGAACCTAATTAATTTATTTTAATTGACTGATTTCCTAATATGAACTGTAACTCAGTAAAATCTTTGAAAATTGTTGCATGTTGCGTTTATGTTTTTTTGTTCAGTGTTAAATTGCCCCTTAGATACATGCAGAAGCTGGTTACACAGTCACCGGTTCCAGTCCACGGTGCCCAGTGACATTTACAAGGTGAATGATTTACCGCAGGGCTAGGAAATATAAGGTTCATAGACTGAGGTTCATATGTACTGAGGACTTTTAATGAAGATACAGCGAGGTAGAGTGTGTTAAACAAGGAGACGTCGCGGTAGATCGGCCAACCAGTTGACTGACTGAAGGTTACATTATGCAATGGGAACAGGTTGGCAGACGCTGAAAGCCCCTGGGTAATGTAGGAGACAGAGGGATAAAAAAAAAACGATTGAATGACAAACTGAACGACTAAAAAACACCCAGAGGAAAAGCAAAGCTAAAAATGTGTTTTAGATCTATTTTAAATATGTTCATAGTTTCAGACTCACTCAGGGTCTCTGGCTGGGAGCATAATAACTAAAGGCTGCCTCTCCATGCCTCTTGGTCCCCCTCAGGGTCTCTGGCTGGGAGCAGAATAACTAAAGGCTGCCTCTCCATGCCTCTTGGTCCCCCTCAGGGTCTCTGGCTGGGAGCATAATAACTAAAGGCTGCCTCTCCATGACTCTTGATCCCCCTCAGGGTCTCTGGCTGGGAGCATAATAACTAAAGGCTGCCTCTCCATGCCTCTTGGTCCCCCTCAGGGTCTCTGGCTGGGAGCATAATAACTAAAGGCTGCCTCTCCATGCCTCTTGGTCCCCCTCAGGGTCTCTGGCTGGGAGCATAATAACTAAAGGCTGCCTCTCCATGCCTCTTGGTCCCCCTCAGCATTTCTGGTAGGGAGCATAATAACTAAAGGCTGTCTCTCCATGCCTCTTGGTCCCCCTCAGGGTCTCTGGCTGGGAGCATAATAACTAAAGGCTGTCTCTCCATGCCTCTTGGTCCCCTCAGGGTCTCTGGCTGGGAGCATAATAACTAAAGGCTGCCTCTCCATGCCTCTTGGTCCCCTCAGGGTCTCTGGCTGGGAGCATAATAACTAAAGGCTGTCTCTCCATGCCTCTTGGTCCCCCTCAGGGTCTCTGGCTGGGAGAATAATAACTAAAGGCTGCCTCTCCATGCCTCTTGGTCCCCTCAGGGTCTCTGGCTGGGAGCATAATAACTAAAGGCTGCCTCTCCATGCCTCTTGGTCCCCTCAGGGTCTCTGGCTGGGAGCATAATAACTAAAGGCTGTCTCTCCATGCCTCTTGGTCCCCCTCAGGGTCTCTGGCTGGGAGCATAATAACTAAAGGCTGTCTCTCCATGCCTCTTGGTCCCCCTCAGGGTCTCTGGCTGGGAGCATAATAACTAAAGGCTGCCTCTCCATGCCTCTTGGTCCCCCTCAGCATTTCTGGTAGGGAGCATAATAACTAAAGGCTGCCTCTCCATGCCTCTTGGTCCCCCTCAGGGTCTCTGGCTGGGAGCATAATAACTAAAGGCTGCCTCTCCATGCCTCTTGGTCCCCCTCAGGGTCTCTGGCTGGGAGCATAATAACTAAAGGCTGCCTCTCCATGCCTCTTGGTCCCCCTCAGGGTCTCTGGCTGGGAGCATAATAACTAAAGGCTGTCTCTCCATGCCTCTTGGTCCCCCTCAGGGTCTCTGGCTGGGAGCATAATAACTAAAGGCTGCCTCTCCATGCCTCTTGGTCCCCCTCAGGGTCTCTGGCTGGGAGCATAATAACTAAAGGCTGCCTCTCCATGCCTCTTGGTCCCCCTCAGGGTCTCTGGCTGGGAGCATAATAACTCAAGGCTGTCTCTCCATGCCTCTTGGTCCCCCTCAGGGTCTCTGGCTGGGAGCATAATAACTAAAGGCTGCCTCTCCATGCCTCTTGGTCCCCCTCAGGGTCTCTGGCTGGGAGCATAATAACTAAAGGCTGCCTCTCCATGCCTCTTGGTCCCCCTCAGGGTCTCTGGCTGGGAGCATAATAACTCAAGGCTGTCTCTCCATGCCTCTTGGTCCCCCTCAGGGTCTCTGGCTGGGAGCATAATAACTAAAGGCTGCCTCTCCATGCCTCTTGGTCCCCCTCAGGGTCTCTGGCTGGGAGCATAATAACTAAAGGCTGCCTCTCCATGCCTCTTGGTCCCCCTCAGGGTCTCTGGCTGGGAGCATAATAACTAAAGGCTGTCTCTCCATGACTCTTGGTCCCCCTCAGGGTCTCTGGCTGGGAGCAGAATAACTAAAGGCTGTCTCTCCATGCCTCTTGGTCCCCCTCAGGGTCTCTGGCTGGGAGCATAATAACTAAAGGCTGCCTCTCCATGCCTCTTGGTCCCCCTCAGGGTCTCTGGCTGGGAGCATAATAACTAAAGGCTGTCTCTCCATGCCTCTTGGTCCCCTCAGGGTCTCTGGCTGGGAGCATAATAACTAAAGGCTGCCTCTCCATGCCTCTTGGTCCCCCTCAGGGTCTCTGGCTGGGAGCATAATAACTAAAGGCTGTCTCTCCATGCCTCTTGGTCCCCTCAGGGTCTCTGGCTGGGAGCATAATAACTAAAGGCTGTCTCTCCATGACTCTTGGTCCCCCTCAGGGTCTCTGGCTGGGAGCAGAATAACTAAAGACTGTCTCTCCATGCCTCTTGGTCCCCCTCAGGGTCTCTGGCTGGGAGCATAATAACTAAAGGCTGTCTCTCCATGCCTCTTGGTCCCCCTCAGGGTCTCTGGCTGGGAGCATAATAACTAAAGGCTGTCTCTCCATGCCTCTTGGTCCCCCTCAGGGTCTCTGGCTGGGAGCATAATAACTAAAGGCTGTCTCTCCATGCCTCTTGGTCCCCCTCAGGGTCTCTGGCTGGGAGCATAATAACTAAAGGCTGCCTCTCCATGCCTCTTGGTCCCCCTCAGGGTCTCTGGCTGGGAGCATAATAACTAAAGGCTGTCTCTCCATGCCTCTTGGTCCCACTCAGCATTTCTGGCTGGGAGCATAATAACTAAAGGCTGCCTCTCCATGCCTCTTGGTCCCCCTCAGGGTCTCTGGTAGGGAGCATAATAACTAAAGGCTGCCTCTCCATGACTCTTGGTCCCCCTCAGGGTCTCTGGCTGGGAGCAGAATAACTAAAGACTGCCTCTCCATGCCTCTTGGTCCCCCTCAGGGTCTCTGGCTGGGAGCATAATAACTAAAGGCTGCCTCTCCATGCCTCCTGGTCCCCCTCAGGGTCTCTGGCTGGGAGCATAATAACTAAAGGCTGCCTCTCCATGCCTCCTGGTCCCCCTCAGGGTCTCTGGCTGGGAGCATAATAACTAAAGGCTGCCTCTCCATGCCTCCTGGTCCCCCTCAGGGTCTCTGGCTGGGAGCATAATAACTAAAGGCTGCCTCTCCATGCCTCTTGGTCCCCCTCAGGGTCTCTGGCTGGGAGCAGAATAACTAAAGGCTGCCTCTCCATGCCTCTTGGTCCCCCTCAGGGTCTCTGGCTGGGAGCAGAATAACTAAAGGCTGCCTCTCCATGCCTCTTGGTCCCCCTCAGGGTCTCTGGCTGGGAGCATAATAACTAAAGGCTGTCTCTCCATGCCTCTTGGTCCCCCTCAGGGTCGCTGGCTGGGAGCATAATAACGAAAGGCTGCCTCTCCATGACTCTTGGTCCCCCTCAGGGTCTCTGGCTGGGAGCATAATAACTAAAGGCTGCCTCTCCATGCCTCTTGGTCCCCCTCAGGGTCTCTGGCTGGGAGCATAATAACTAAAGGCTGCCTCTCCATGACTCTTGGTCCCCCTCAGGGTCTCTGGCTGGGAGCATAATAACTAAAGGCTGTCTCTCCATGCCTCTTGGTCCCCCTCAGCATTTCTGGTAGGGAGCATAATAACTAAAGGCTGCCTCTCCATGCCTCTTGGTCCCCCTCAGGGTCTCTGGCTGGGAGCATAATAACTAAAGGCTGTCTCTCCATGCCTCTTGGTCCCCCTCAGGGTCTCTGGCTGGGAGCATAATAACTAAAGGCTGCCTCTCCATGCCTCTTGGTCCCCCTCAGGGTCTCTGGCTGGGAGCATAATAACTAAAGGCTGCCTCTCCATGCCTCTTGGTCCCCCTCAGGGTCTCTGGCTGGGAGCATAATAACTAAAGGCTGCCTCTCCATGCCTCTTGGTCCCCCTCAGGGTCTCTGGCTGGGAGCAGAATAACTAAAGGCTGTCTCTCCATGCCTCTTGGTCCCCCTCAGGGTCTCTGGCTGGGAGCATAATAACTAAAGGCTGGCTCTCCATGCCTCTTGGTCCCCCTCAGGGTCTCTGGCTGGGAGCAGAATAACTAAAGGCTGTCTCTCCATGCCTCTTGGTCCCCCTCAGGGTCTCTGGCTGGGAGCATAATAACTAAAGGCTGCCTCTCCATGCCTCTTGGTCCCCCTCAGGGTCTCTGGTAGGGAGCAGAATAACTAAAGGCTGCCTCTCCATGCCTCTTGGTCCCCCTCAGGGTCTCTGGCTGGGAGCATAATAACTAAAGGCTGCCTCTCCATGCCTCTTGGTCCCCTCAGGGTCTCTGGCTGGGAGCATAATAACTAAAGGCTGCCTCTCCATGCCTCTTGGTCCCCCTCAGGGTCTCTGGCTGGGAGCATAATAACTAAAGGCTGTCTCTCCATGCCTCTTGGTCCCCCTCAGGGTCTCTGGCTGGGAGCATAATAACTAAAGGCTGTCTCTCCATGCCTCTTGGTCCCCCTCAGGGTCTCTGGCTGGGAGCATAATAACTAAAGGCTGCCTCTCCATGACTCTTGGTCCCCCTCAGGGTCTCTGGCTGGGAGCATAATAACTAAAGGCTGTCTCTCCATGCCTCTTGGTCCCCCTCAGCATTTCTGGTAGGGAGCATAATAACTAAAGGCTGCCTCTCCATGCCTCTTGGTCCCCCTCAGGGTCTCTGGCTGGGAGCATAATAACTAAAGGCTGTCTCTCCATGCCTCTTGGTCCCCCTCAGGGTCTCTGGCTGGGAGCATAATAACTAAAGGCTGCCTCTCCATGCCTCTTGGTCCCCCTCAGGGTCTCTGGCTGGGAGCATAATAACTAAAGGCTGCCTCTCCATGCCTCTTGGTCCCCCTCAGGGTCTCTGGCTGGGAGCATAATAACTAAAGGCTGCCTCTCCATGCCTCTTGGTCCCCCTCAGGGTCTCTGGCTGGGAGCAGAATAACTAAAGGCTGTCTCTCCATGCCTCTTGGTCCCCCTCAGGGTCTCTGGCTGGGAGCATAATAACTAAAGGCTGGCTCTCCATGCCTCTTGGTCCCCCTCAGGGTCTCTGGCTGGGAGCAGAATAACTAAAGGCTGTCTCTCCATGCCTCTTGGTCCCCCTCAGGGTCTCTGGCTGGGAGCATAATAACTAAAGGCTGCCTCTCCATGCCTCTTGGTCCCCCTCAGGGTCTCTGGTAGGGAGCAGAATAACTAAAGGCTGCCTCTCCATGCCTCTTGGTCCCCCTCAGGGTCTCTGGCTGGGAGCATAATAACTAAAGGCTGCCTCTCCATGCCTCTTGGTCCCCTCAGGGTCTCTGGCTGGGAGCATAATAACTAAAGGCTGCCTCTCCATGCCTCTTGGTCCCCCTCAGGGTCTCTGGCTGGGAGCATAATAACTAAAGGCTGTCTCTCCATGCCTCTTGGTCCCCCTCAGGGTCTCTGGCTGGGAGCATAATAACTAAAGGCTGTCTCTCCATGCCTCTTGGTCCCCCTCAGGGTCTCTGGCTGGGAGCATAATAACTAAAGGCTGTCTCTCCATGCCTCTTGGTCCCCCTCAGGGTCTCTGGCTGGGAGCATAATAACTAAAGGCTGTCTCTCCATGCCTCTTGGTCCCCCTCAGGGTCTCTGGCTGGGAGCATAATAACTAAAGGCTGCCTCTCCATGCCTCTTGGTCCCCCTCAGGGTCTCTGGCTGGGAGCATAATAACTAAAGGCTGTCTCTCCATGCCTCTTGGTCCCACTCAGCATTTCTGGCTGGGAGCATAATAACTAAAGGCTGCCTCTCCATGCCTCTTGGTCCCCCTCAGGGTCTCTGGTAGGGAGCATAATAACTAAAGGCTGCCTCTCCATGACTCTTGGTCCCCCTCAGGGTCTCTGGCTGGGAGCAGAATAACTAAAGACTGCCTCTCCATGCCTCTTGGTCCCCCTCAGGGTCTCTGGCTGGGAGCATAATAACTAAAGGCTGCCTCTCCATGCCTCCTGGTCCCCCTCAGGGTCTCTGGCTGGGAGCATAATAACTAAAGGCTGCCTCTCCATGCCTCCTGGTCCCCCTCAGGGTCTCTGGCTGGGAGCATAATAACTAAAGGCTGCCTCTCCATGCCTCCTGGTCCCCCTCAGGGTCTCTGGCTGGGAGCATAATAACTAAAGGCTGCCTCTCCATGCCTCTTGGTCCCCCTCAGGGTCTCTGGCTGGGAGCAGAATAACTAAAGGCTGCCTCTCCATGCCTCTTGGTCCCCCTCAGGGTCTCTGGCTGGGAGCAGAATAACTAAAGGCTGCCTCTCCATGCCTCTTGGTCCCCCTCAGGGTCTCTGGCTGGGAGCATAATAACTAAAGGCTGTCTCTCCATGCCTCTTGGTCCCCCTCAGGGTCGCTGGCTGGGAGCATAATAACGAAAGGCTGCCTCTCCATGACTCTTGGTCCCCCTCAGGGTCTCTGGCTGGGAGCATAATAACTAAAGGCTGCCTCTCCATGCCTCTTGGTCCCCCTCAGGGTCTCTGGCTGGGAGCATAATAACTAAAGGCTGCCTCTCCATGACTCTTGGTCCCCCTCAGGGTCTCTGGCTGGGAGCATAATAACTAAAGGCTGTCTCTCCATGCCTCTTGGTCCCCCTCAGCATTTCTGGTAGGGAGCATAATAACTAAAGGCTGCCTCTCCATGCCTCTTGGTCCCCCTCAGGGTCTCTGGCTGGGAGCATAATAACTAAAGGCTGTCTCTCCATGCCTCTTGGTCCCCCTCAGGGTCTCTGGCTGGGAGCATAATAACTAAAGGCTGCCTCTCCATGCCTCTTGGTCCCCCTCAGGGTCTCTGGCTGGGAGCATAATAACTAAAGGCTGCCTCTCCATGCCTCTTGGTCCCCCTCAGGGTCTCTGGCTGGGAGCATAATAACTAAAGGCTGCCTCTCCATGCCTCTTGGTCCCCCTCAGGGTCTCTGGCTGGGAGCAGAATAACTAAAGGCTGTCTCTCCATGCCTCTTGGTCCCCCTCAGGGTCTCTGGCTGGGAGCATAATAACTAAAGGCTGGCTCTCCATGCCTCTTGGTCCCCCTCAGGGTCTCTGGCTGGGAGCAGAATAACTAAAGGCTGTCTCTCCATGCCTCTTGGTCCCCCTCAGGGTCTCTGGCTGGGAGCATAATAACTAAAGGCTGCCTCTCCATGCCTCTTGGTCCCCCTCAGGGTCTCTGGTAGGGAGCAGAATAACTAAAGGCTGCCTCTCCATGCCTCTTGGTCCCCCTCAGGGTCTCTGGCTGGGAGCATAATAACTAAAGGCTGCCTCTCCATGCCTCTTGGTCCCCTCAGGGTCTCTGGCTGGGAGCATAATAACTAAAGGCTGCCTCTCCATGCCTCTTGGTCCCCCTCAGGGTCTCTGGCTGGGAGCATAATAACTAAAGGCTGTCTCTCCATGCCTCTTGGTCCCCCTCAGGGTCTCTGGCTGGGAGCATAATAACTAAAGGCTGTCTCTCCATGCCTCTTGGTCCCCCTCAGGGTCTCTGGCTGGGAGCATAATAACTAAAGGCTGTCTCTCCATGCCTCTTGGTCCCCCTCAGGGTCTCTGGCTGGGAGCATAATAACTAAAGGCTGCCTCTCCATGCCTCTTGGTCCCCCTCAGGGTCTCTGGCTGGGAGCATAATAACTAAAGGCTGTCTCTCCATGCCTCTTGGTCCCCCTCAGGGTCTCTGGCTGGGAGCATAATAACTAAAGGCTGTCTCTCCATGCCTCTTGGTCCCCCTCAGGGTCTCTGGCTGGGAGCAGAATAACTAAAGGCTGCCTCTCCATGCCTCTTGGTCCCCCTCAGCATTTCTGGTAGGGAGCATAATAACTAAAGGCTGTCTCTCCATGCCTCTTGGTCCCCCTCAGGGTCTCTGGCTGGGAGCATAATAACTAAAGGCTGCCTCTCCATGCCTCTTGGTCCCCCTCAGGGTCTCTGGCTGGGAGCATAATAACTAAAGGCTGCCTCTCCATGACTCTTGGTCCCCCTCAGGGTCTCTGGCTGGGAGCATAATAACTAAAGGCTGCCTCTCCATGCCTCTTGGTCCCCTCAGGGTCTCTGGCTGGGAGCATAATAACTAAAGGCTGCCTCTCCATGCCTCTTGGTCCCCCTCAGGGTCTCTGGCTGGGAGCATAATAACTAAAGGCTGTCTCTCCATGCCTCTTGGTCCCCTCAGGGTCTCTGGCTGGGAGCATAATAACTAAAGGACTGTCTCTCCATGCCTCTTGGTCCCCCTCAGGGTCTCTGGCTGGGAGCATAATAACTAAAGGCTGTCTCTCCATGCCTCTTGGTCCCCCTCAGGGTCTCTGGCTGGGAGCATAATAACTAAAGGCTGTCTCTCCATGCCTCTTGGTCCCCCTCAGGGTCTCTGGCTGGGAGCATAATAACTAAAGGCTGTCTCTCCATGCCTCTTGGTCCCCCTCAGGGTCTCTGGCTGGGAGCATAATAACTAAAGGCTGCTCTCCATGCCTCTTGGTCCCCCTCAGGGTCTCTGGCTGGGAGCATAATAACTAAAGGCTGTCTCTCCATGCCTCTTGGTCCCCCTCAGGGTCTCTGGCTGGGAGCATAATAACTAAAGGCTGTCTCTCCATGCCTCTTGGTCCCCCTCAGGGTCTCTGGCTGGGAGCATAATAACTAAAGGCTGTCTCTCCATGCCTCTTGGTCCCCCTCAGGGTCTCAGGCTGGGAGCATAATAACTAAAGGCTGTCTCTCCATGCCTCTTGGTCCCCCTCAGGGTCTCTGGCTGGGAGCATAATAACTAAAGGCTGTCTCTCCATGCCTCTTGGTCTCCTCAGGGTCTCTGGCTGGGAGCATAATAACTAAAGGCTGTCTCTCCATGCCTCTTGGTCCCCCTCAGGGTCTCTGGCTGGGAGCATAATAACTAAAGGCTGTCTCTCCATGCCTCTTGGTCCCCTCAGGGTCTCTGGCTGGGAGCATAATAACTAAAGGCTGTCTCTCCATGCCTCTTGGTCCCCCTCAGGGTCTCTGGCTGGGAGCATAATAACTAAAGGCTGTCTCTCCATGCCTCTTGGTCCCCCTCAGGGTCTCTGGCTGGGAGCATAATAACTAAAGGCTGTCTCTCCATGCCTCTTGGTCCCCCTCAGGGTCTCTGGCTGGGAGCATAATAACTAAAGGCTGTCTCTCCATGCCTCTTGGTCCCCCTCAGGGTCTCTGGCTGGGAGCATAATAACTAAAGGCTGCCTCTCCATGCCTCTTGGTCCCCCTCAGGGTCTCTGGCTGGGAGCAGAATAACTAAAGGCTGTCTCTCCATGCCTCTTGGTCCCCCTCAGGGTCTCTGGCTGGGAGCATAATAACTAAAGGCTGCCTCTCCATGACTCTTGGTCCCCCTCAGGGTCTCTGGCTGGGAGCATAATAACTAAAGGCTGCCTCTCCATGCCTCTTGGTCCCCCTCAGGGTCTCTGGCTGGGAGCAGAATAACTAAAGGCTGCCTCTCCATGACTCTTGGTCCCCCTCAGGGTCTCTGGCTGGGAGCATAATAACTAAAGGCTGCCTCTCCATGACTCTTGATCCCCCTCAGGGTCTCTGGCTGGGAGCATAATAACTAAGGGCTGCCTCTCCATGCCTCTTGGTCCCCCTCAGGGTCTCTGGCTGGGAGCATAATAACTAAAGGCTGCCTCTCCATGCCTCTTGGTCCCCCTCAGGGTCTCTGGCTGGGGACATAGTAATTAAAGGCTGCCTCTCCATGCCTCTTGGTCCCCCTCAGGGTCTCTGGCTGGGAGCATAATAACTAAAGGCTGCCTCTCCATGCCTCTTGGTCCCCCTCAGGGTCTCTGGCTGGGAGCATAATAACTAAAGGCTGTCTCTCCATGGTTCTCTGTTAGGCTATTCCAGAGGCTGGGGGCATGGTAACTAAAGGCTGGGGGCATAGTAACTAAAGTCTGCCTCTCCATGCCTCTTGGTCCCCCTCAGGTTCTCTGGCAAGCTATTCTAGAGGCTGGGGACATAGTAATTAAAGGCTGCCTCTCCATGCCTCTTGGTCCCCCTCAGGGTCTCTGGCTGGGAGCATAATAACTAAAGGCTGCCTCTCCATGCCTCTTGGTCCCCCTCAGGTTCTCTGGCAGGCTATTCTAGAGGCTGGGGACATAGTAACTAAAGGCTGGGGGCATGTTAAGTAAAGGCTGCCTCTCCATGCCTCTTGGTCCCCCTCAGGTTCTCTGGCAGGCTATTCCAGAGTCTGGGGACATAGTAACTAAAGGCTTCCTCTCCATGCCTCTTGGTCCTAGGCTTTGGGATAGTTAAAAGGCCAGTGCCTGATTGAAGAGCAAGGAGCATCAGAATGGCATATCGAGTATGATTGTTTAAGCAGGGAGAGGTGAATGGATGGAGAGAGAATGGCAGCATCAGGATGGTACCTGGAGGTTGTTATAAGAGCGAGGGTAGATGGGATAGAGGGATAGAGGGACAGAGAGAGGAGAGGAAAGAGGTCACTTACTGGCAGCATCAGGATGGTACCTGGAGGACCAGGAACTCCATCCGAACCAGGAATACCAGCCCGTCCTGGAGGACCCTTTGGAATGTAGGAGAACAGGAGAGAGGGGGGGGGGGGGACAGGGGGGGGAGAGAGGGTGGGGAGAGAGGAGAGAGGGGGGAGAGAGAAGTGGGGGGAGAGCGACGGAGAGAGGGAGAGGGGAGAGAGAGAGGGGGGAGGGAGGGAAAGGGGGGAGAGAGAGGGGGGAGAGGGGGGAGAGAGAGAGGGGGGAGAGGGAGAGGGGGGGAGAGAGGGGAGGGGGGGGAGAGAGAGGAGAGAGAGAGAGGGGAGAGAGAGAGAGAGAGCGAGAGAGAGAGAGGAGGGGGAAGGAGAGAGAGAGAGGGTGAGAGAGAGAGGGTAGAGAGAGAGAGAGAGAGAGAGAGAGAGAGAGAGAGAGAGGGTGAGAGAGAGAGGGGGAGAGAGAGAGGGGGGAGAGGAGAGAGAGAGGGGGGGAGAAGGGGGAGAGGGGGGAGAAGGGGGGAGAGAGAGGGGGGGAGGGAGGGAAAGGGGGGAGAGAGAGGGGGGAGAGAGAGAGAGGGGGAGAGGGAGAGGGGGAAGAGATGGGGGGGAGAGAGGGGAGAGAGGGGGGAGAGAGAAGAGAGAGAGGGGGAGGGGGGAAGGAGAGAGAGTGGGGGAGAGAGAGAGGGGAGAGAGAGAGGGTGGGTGAGAGAGAGAGAGAGGGTGGGTGAGAGAGAGAGAGAGGGTGAGAGAGAGGGGGGGGACAGAGAGAGGGGGAGAGGTGAGAGAGGGGGGGTGAGAGAGGGGGAGAGAGCGAGAGAGAGAGAGAGAGGGGGAGAGAGAGAGAGTTGGTTAATCGTATAGAACACTTATAGATAATCTGAGTGCTAAGTCATGGGGATAAAATGTAAACTTCGTAAACATGACCACATAGGAAATGTAAATGATTAGTGAACAAAAGCCCATGATATTTTTTACGTTTTTACCCAGCTTCCAATAGGTGCCCTTCTTTGAGAGACATTGGAAAACCTCCCAGGTTTTTGTGGTTGAATCTGTGTTTGAAATTCACTACTGGACTGAGGGACCTTACAGATAATTGTATGTGTGGGGTACAGAGATGAGGGACCTTACAGACAATTGTATGTGTGGGGTACAGAGATGAGGGACCTTACAGATAATTATATGTGTGGGTACAGAGATGAGGTAGTCATTCAAAAATAATGTTCAACACTATTATTGCACACAGAGTGAGTTCATGCAACTTATTAAGCACATTTTTGTCCTTTGTAAGCTGAGTTGAAGGGTCATTTAAGTCCCCTGTAAACTGAGCTGGAGGGTTGAGGGTCGGTTAGGTCCCTTGTAAACTGAGCTGGAGGGTTGAGGGTCGGTTAGGTCCCTTGTAAACAGAGCTGGAGGGCTGAGGTTCGGTTAGGTCCCTTGTTAATTGAGTTGGAGGGTTGAGGGTTGGTTAGGTCCCTTGTAAGCTGGAGGGTTGAGGGTCGGTTAGGTCCCTTGTAAGCTGGAGGGTTGAGGGTCGGTTAGGTCCCTTGTAAGCTGGAGGTTGAGGGTCGGTTAGGTCCCTTGTAAGCTGGAGGGTTGCGGGTCGGTTAGATCCCTTGTAAGCTGGAGGGTTGAGGGTCGGTTAGATCCCTTGTAAACTGGAGGGTTGAGGGTCGGTTAGGTCCCTTGTAAGCTGGAGGGTTCAGGGTCAATTAGATCCCTTGTGAGCTGGAGGGTTGAGGGTCGGTTAGGTCCCTTGTAAACTGGAGGGTTGAGGGTCGGTTAGGTCCCTTGTAAACTGGAGGGTTGAGGGTCGGTTAGGTCCCTTGTAAGCTGGAGGGTTGAGGGTCGGTTAGATCCCTTGTAAGCTGGAGGGTTGAGGGTCAGTTAGGGCCCCTGTAAACTGGAGGGCTGAGGGTCGATTAGGTCCCTTGTAAACTGAGCTGGAGGGTTGAGGGTCGGTTAGGTCCCTTGTAAACTGAGCTGGAGGGTTGAGGGTCGGTTAGGTCCCTTGTAAACTGAGCTGGAGGGTTGAGGGTCGGTTAGGTCCCTTGTAAACTGAGCTGGAGGGTTGAGGGTCGGTTAGGTCCCTTGTAAACTGAGCTGGAGGGTTGAGGGTCGGTTAGGTCCCTTGTAAACTGAGCTGGAGGGTTGAGGGTCGGTTAGGTCCCTTGTAAACTGAGCTGGAGGGTTGAGGGTCGGTTAGGTCCCTTGTAAACTGAGCTGGAGGGTTGAGGGTCGGTTAGGTCCCTTGTAAACTGAGCTGGAGGGTTGAGGGTCGGTTAGGTCTATGCAGTGAATAGGGCGTCGGCCTTTACAACAATGTGTTGTCGAGGGTAATGAGAGTTTAAGTTTCTGAAAATATCTGCATTCTCTGCCTGCACCTCTGTCTTCCTCTCTTCCCTCCTCATCCTTTTTTCTTTTCTCCCCATGGCATGAGGGTGCGGGGCTCTACTTCAAGCCAACACACTACTTCCTTCACATTCATATCTGCTCCCTTCTTTATTAACCAAGATGGCCGACTGTCAAGATAAATATTTATTATCATTATTATTATTATTAATGTCTTCAATATCATTATACTGTCACAAGTCATCCATAAGTCAGTCTAGTGAGTGGAATGATGATTCATTATTAGTCAGCTACATTCGTCATGGCCCAAGGAGACAGACCAGACAAGAGGACATGCCAGAGGGGTCAAAACCACATTCCCCTACATTTACATTAGTATTTTCTCTGGTATGTATTAAGTAGTTGTTTTTTTAACCGTATTTTCTCTGGTATGTATTAAGTACTATAGTTGTTTTTAACAGTATTTTCTCTGGTATGTATTATATAGTTGTTTTTAACAGTATTTTCTCTGGTATGTATTAAGTACTACAGTTGTTTTTTAACAGCATTTTCTCTGGTATGTATTAAGTACTATAGTTGTTTTTTAACAGTATTATCTGGTATGTATTAAGTACTATAGTTGTTTTTAACAGTATTTTTCTCTGGTATGTATTAAGTACTATAGTTGTTTTTAACAGTATTTTCTCTGGTATGTATTAAGTACTATAGTTGTTTTTAACAGTATTTTCTCTGGTATGTATTATTAAGTACTATAGTTGTTTTTAATAGAATTTATCTGGTATGTATTAAGTACTATAGTTGTTTTTTTAACAGTATTTGCTCTGGTATGTATTAAGTACCATAGTTGTTTTTTTAACAGTATTTTCTCTGGTATGTATTAAGTACTATAGCTGTTTTTTTAACAGTATTTTCTCTGGTATGTATTATTAAGTACTATAGTTGTTTTTACTTGGCAGACAGTTAGATGTAATATAGCGAGTGCCAACAAAACCCAACAAGGGGTTGACCAAGGACCTGGTCATTTTTGTTGTTCAATGCTGAAGTGTGTATAATAATTCCTATAGTTAGAATGATAAAGACAGTGGTGTAGCCATCTATAGGGATTAATGGGGGATGATCAAGGATCCCCCTTGGCCTATTTCCAACAACAGGAAGCACCATGCAGCTCTCACTTACCCTGTCACCATGATCTCCGTGTGGGCCAGGGGAACCCTGTGAGCCTGGGGAGCCGGGGAGGCCCTGTGTACACACACACACACACACACGCGTGCGCACACACGCACACGCACACGCACACACACACACACACACACACACACACACACACACACACACACACACACACACACGTTAACTAAAACATCCTACACCACCACCACAGCAGAGCTAGCTAACCAAACTGCTACCACATTTAATCTATCAACCTCAGAAAGACATAGCTAAACAACACTCTCTCTCTCTCTCTCCATCTATCTCTCTCCTTCTCCATCTATCTCTCTCCTCCATCTATCTCTCTCTCTTTCTCCCCCTCTATCTCTCTCCTTCTCCATCTATCTTTCTCTCTTTCTCCATCTATCTCTCTCTCTTTCTCCATCTATGTCTCTCTCTTTCTCCCTTTTTCTCACTCTAGCTCTCTCTCTCTTTCTCCCCCTCTCTCTCTTTCTCCATCTATCTCTCTCTCTTTCTCCCCCTCTCTCGCTCCCTCTCTCTTTCTCCCCCTCTCTCTCTCACTCCCTCTCTCTCTTTCTCCCCCTCTCTTGCTCCCTCTCTCTCTTTATCTCTCTCTTTCTCCCCCTCTCTCGCTCCCTCTCTCTCTTTATCTCTCTCTTTCTCCCCCTCTCTCGCTCCCTCTCTCTTTCTCCCTCTCTCTCTCTCACTCCCTCTCTCTCTTTCTCCCCCTCTCTTGCTCCCTCTCTCTCTTTATCTCTCTCTTTCTCCCCCTCTCTCTCTTTATCTCTCTCTTTCTCTCCCTCTCTCGCTCCCTCTCTCTTTCTCCCCCTCTCTCTCTCACTCCCTCTCTCTCTTTCTCCCCCTCTCTTGCTCCCTCTCTCTCTTAATCTCTCTCTTTCTCCCCCTCTCTCTTTATCTCTCTCTTTCTCCCCCTCTCTTGCTCCCTCTCTCTCTTTATCTCTCTCTTTCTCCCCCTCTCTCTTTATCTCTCTCTTTCTCCCCCTCTCTCTCTCACTCCCTCTCTCTCTTTCTCCCCCTCTCTTGCTCCCTCTCTCTCTTAATCTCTCTCTTTCTCCCTCTCTCTCTTTATCTCTCTCTTTCTCCCCCTCTCTCGCTCCCTCTCTCGCTCCCTCTCTCTCTTTCTCCCTTTTTCAATTCAATTCAATTGACTTTATTGACATGGCAAGTTCATTATTACTTACATTGTAAAAGTATACATATCGAAAAATAAAAATAAAAATAAATATTTACATATAAAATATATATACAGATATATTTATATTTCTCCCTTTCTCTCCCTTTCTCCCTTTCTCTCTCTCTCTCTCTCTCCCTCCCTCACTCTCTCTCTTTCTCCCTCTCTCTCCACTCTCTCTCCCTCTCTTTCTCTGCTTTCTTTACAGGCTCATTCAGGAGGACTAAAGCACTTTTGATAAATATAGTTTCTTCCCCCTCTTCTCTTCAGTAGTTCTCCATCTGTGGAAAGAGAGAGGGAGAGGGTCGGGGGGGGGGGGGGGGGGGGGGGTAAGAGAGAACGTGATACTCACAGCTTGGCCGGGGGCTCCTTGGGGTCCTTCAATCAGCATCCCCTGGAATAGAGGGAAGAGAGAGGGAACAATTAACACAGTAGCCTTCAGAAACGGCAGTAAATCTACACACTGCAGAGTGGAGACAAATTAGAGGACTGGGGAAACAAGGACTGGGGAGTCCATACAGGAGAAACTCACACAGAAATTGTGTTCTGTAAAAATGTGTTTATGGCTAAGGGAACTAATTTTCAGCTGAAAAATCATTACTACCTAGTTATACAGTAGTGATAATACCTAGTTATACAGTAATACCTAGTTATACAGTAGTGATAATACCTAGTTATAGAGTAATACCTAGTTATACAGTAGTGATAATACCTAGTTATAGAGTAATACCAAGTTATACAGTAATAACTAGTTATACAGTAGTGATAATACCTAGTTATACTGTAATACCTAGTTCTACAGTAGTGATAATACCTAGTTATAGAGTAATACCAAGTTATACAGTAATAACTAGTTATACAGTAGTGATAATACCTAGTTATACAGTAATACCACGTTGTACAGTAATACCTAGTTGTACAGTAGTGATAATACCTAGTTATACAGTAATACCAAGTTGCACAGTAATACCTAGTTGTACAGTAGTGATAATACCTAGTTATACAGTAATACCAAGTTGTACAGTAATACCTAGTTGTACAGTAGTGATAATACCTAGTTATACAGTAATACCTAGTTATACAGTAATACCTAGTTATACAGTAATACCAAGTTATACAGTAGTGATAAAACCTAGTTATGCAGTAGTGATAATACCTAGTTATACAGTAATACCTAGTTGTACAGTAGTGATAATACCTAGTTATACAGTAATACCTAGTTGTACAGTAGTGATAATACCTAGTTATACAGTAATACCAAGTTGTACAGTAATACCTAGTTGTACAGTAGTGATAATACCTAGTTATACAGTAATACCTAGTTATACAGTAATACCTAGTTATACAGTAATACCAAGTTATACAGTAGTGATAAAACCTAGTTATGCAGTAGTGATAATACCTAGTTATACAGTAATACCTAGTTGTACAGTAGTGATAATACCTAGTTATACAGTAATACCTAGTTATACAGTAATACCTAGTTATACAGTAATACCTAGTTATACAGTAGTGATAATACCTAGTTATAGAGTAATACCAAGTTATACAGTAATACCTAGTTATACAGTAGTGATAATACCTAGTTATACAGTAATACCTAGTTATACAGTATTGATAATACCTAGTTATACAGTAATACCTAGTTATACAGTAATACCTAGTTATACAGTAATACCTAGTTATACAGTAATGGATAATACCTACTTATACAGTAAAACCTAGTTATACAGTAATACCTAGTTATACAGTAATACTTAGTTATATAGTAATACCTAGTTATACAGTAATACCAAGTTATACAGTAGTGATAAAACCTAGTTATACAGTAGTGATAATACCTAGTTATACAGTAATACCTAGTTATAAAGTAATACCCAGTTATACAGTAGAGATAATACCTAGGTTACAGTAATACCTAGTTATACAGTGAAACCTAGTTATACAGTAATACCTAGTTATACAGTGTTGATAATACCTAGTTATACAGTAATACCTAGTTATACAGTAATACCTAGTTATACAGTGGTGATAATAAGTAGTTATTCAGTATTGATAATACCTAGTTATACAGTAATACCTAGTTATATAGTATTGATAATACCTAGTTATACAGTAATAGCTAGTTATACAGTATTGATAATACCTAGTTATACAGTAATACCTAGTTATACAGTAGTGATAATGCCTAGCTCTACAGTAATACCTAGTTATATAGTAATACCTAGTTCTACAGTAATACCTAGTTCTACAGTAATACCTAGTTATACAGTAATACCTAATTCTACAGTAATACCTAGTTCTACAGTAATACCTAGTTCTACAGTAATACCTAGTTCTACAATAATACCTAGTTATACAGTAATACCTAGTTATATAGTAATACTTAGTTATATAGTAATACCAAGTTATACAGTAATACCTAATTCTATAGTAGTGATAATACTTAGTTATACATACCTAGTTATACAGTAATACCTAGTTATACAGTAATACCTAGTTATACAGTAATACCTAATTCTACAGTAGTGATAATACCTAGTTATACTATGATAATACCTAATTCTACAATAATACCTAGTTATACTGTAATACCTAGTTCTACAGTAATGCCTAGTTCTACAGTAGTGATAATTTAATTAAATGTTTAATTTGACCTTTATTTAACTAGGCAAGTAAGTTAAGAACAAATTCTTATTTTTAATGACGGCCTAGGAACAGTGGGTTAACTGTTCAGGGGCAGAACGACAGATTTGTACCTTTTCAGCTCGGAGATCTGAACATGCAACCTTCCGGTTACTAGTCCAACGCTCTAAACACTAGGTTACCCTGCCGCCCCAGGGTAATACCTAGTTAAACAGTAATACCTAGTTACACAGTAGTGATATTACCTAGTTCTACACTAATACCTAGTTATACAGTAATACCCCGCTCTACAGTAGTGATAATACCTAGTTCTATAGTAATACCTAGTTCTACAGTAGTGATAATACCTAGTTATACAGTAATACCATTTATACAGTAGTGATAATACCTAGTTATACAGTAATACCCCGCTCTACAGTAGTGATAATACCTAGTTATACTGTAATACCTAGTTCTACAGTAGTGATAATACCTAGTTATACAGTAATACCCCGCTCTACAGTAGTGATAATACCTAGTTATACAGTAATACCTAGTTACACAGTAGTGATAATACCTAGTTATACAGTAATACCTAGTTACACAGTAGTGATAATACCTAATTATACAGTAATACCTAGTTATACTGTAATACCTAGTTCTACAGTAGTGATAATACCTAGTTATACAGTAATACCTAGTTACACAGTAGTGATAATACCTAGTTATACAGTAATACCATTTATACAGTAGTGATAATACCTAGATATACTGTGATAATACCTAGTTCTACAGTAGTGATAATACCTAGTTATACAGTAATACCTAGTTACACAGTAGTGATAATACCTAGTTATACAGTAATACCATTTATACAGTAGTGATAATACCTAGTTATACTGTGATAATACCTAGTTCTACAGTAATACCTAGTTATACTGTAATACCTAGTTCTACAGTAGTGATAATACCTAGTTATTCAGTAATACCATTTATACAGTAGTGATAATACCTAGTTATACTGTGATAATACCTAGTTCTACTGTAATACCTAGTTATACTGTAATACCTAGTTCTACAGTAGTGATAATACCTAGTTATACAGTAATACCTAGTTATACAGTAATACCTAGTTAGACAGTAATACCTAGTTATACAGTAATACCCCGTTCTACATTAATACCTAGTTCTACACTAATACCTAGTTATACAGAAATACCTAGTTATACAGTAATACCTAGTTAGACAGTAATACCTAGTTATACAGTAATACCCCGTTCTACAGTAATACCTAGTTACACAGTAGTGATAATACCTAGTTATACAGTAATACCATTTATACAGTAGTGATAATACCTAGTTATACTGTGATAATACCTAGTTCTACAGTAATACCTAGTTATACTGTAATACCTAGTTCTACAGTAGTGATAATACCTAGTTATTCAGTAATACCATTTATACAGTAGTGATAATACCTAGTTATACTGTGATAATACCTAGTTCTACTGTAATACCTAGTTATACTGTAATACCTAGTTCTACAGTAGTGATAATACCTAGTTATACAGTAATACCTAGTTATACAGTAATACCTAGTTAGACAGTAATACCTAGTTATACAGTAATACCCCGTTCTACATTAATACCTAGTTCTACACTAATACCTAGTTATACAGAAATACCTAGTTATACAGTAATACCTAGTTAGACAGTAATACCTAGTTATACAGTAATACCCCGTTCTACAGTAATACCTAGTTACACAGTAGTGATAATACCTAGTTATACAGTAATACCATTTATACAGTAGTGATAATACCTAGTTATACTGTGATAATACCTAGTTCTACAGTAATACCTAGTTATACTGTAATACCTAGTTCTACAGTAGTGATAATACCTAGTTATACAGAAATACCTAGTTACACAGTAGTGATTTGACCTAGTTATACAGTAATACCCCGTTCTACATTAATACCTAGTTATACAGTAATACCTCGTTATACAGTAATACCTAGTTATACAGTAATACCTAGTTAGACAGTAATACCTAGTTATACAGTAATACCCCGTTCTACATTAATACCTAGTTCTACACTAATACCTCGTTATACAGTAATACCTAGTTACACAGTAGTGATTTGACCTAGTTATACAGTAATACCTAGTTATACAGTAGTGATAATACCTAGTTATACAGTAATACCTAGTTATACAGTAGTGAGAATACCTAGTTATACAGTAATACCTAGTTATACACTAATACCTCGTTCTACAGTAATACCTAGTTATACAGTAATACCCCGTTCTACAGTAATACCTCGTTATACAGTAATACCTAGTTATACACTAATACCTCGTTATACAGTAATACCTAGTTATACAGTAATACCCCGTTCTACAGTAATACCTCGTTATACACTAATACCTCGTTATACAGTAATACCTAGTTATACAGTAATACCCCGTTCTACAGTAATACCTCGTTATACAGTAATACCTAGTTATACACTAATACCTCGTTATACAGTAATACCTCGTTATACAGTAATACCCCGTTCTACAGTAATACCTCGTTATACAGTAATACCTAGTTATACAGTAATACAGGCTTTGACTTACAGGTTCAATGATGGCGGGTTCTCCTTTCTCTCCCTTCTCACCACCATATCCTCCTCCTCCCATCTGAAAACAACAGTGAAAGACATCAGATATTGTTTGATGTTTGACTGAGTTGTCAACTGAACACAGTGTTTCCCATATATTCATTTAGATAGCCGGTGGCCTAATGACTGGAAGTCTATGGGAACAGCTAGCATGTCATTGCGCTAATGCTAGTAAAACTGCTGAAAAGGTAGTAATTGACTTAGCAACTGACCCAGGAACTGACTCAGTAATTAACTTAGTAACTGACCAAGTAACTGACTCAGTAATTAACTTAGTAACTGACCAAGTAACTGACCCAGTAACTGACTTAGCAACTGACTTAGTAACTGACCAAGTAACTGACCAAGTAACTGACCCAGTAACTGACTTAGTAACTGACCCAGTTACTGACTTAATAACTGACTTAGTAAATGACCAAGTAACTGACCCACTTGCTGACTTAGCAACTGTCTTAGTAACTGTCCAAGTAACTGACCAAGTAACTGACCCAGTTACTGACTTAGCAACTGACCCAGTAACTAACCCAGTTACTGACTTAGTAACTGACCCTGTAACTGATTTAGTAACTGACTTAGTAACTGACCCAATCACTGACCCAGTCACTAACGTAGCAACTGACCCAGTAACTGACCCAGACTTAGTAACTGACTTAGTAACTGACCCAGTAACTGACTTAGTAGCTGACTTAGTAACTGACTTAGTAACTGACCCAGTCATTGACTTAGTAACTGACTCATAAACTGACTTAGTAACTGACTTATTATCTGACCCAGTAACTGACCCAGTATCTGACCCAGTAATTTACAGTACTTGTACTAGTCTTTGTGATATGAATGTGTGTACATTCAGGCCACTGTATGAGTATCGAGTATGTCACAGTACTTACACTAGACTCTGTCTCGGTCTCAGCGGGTATGCCGGGCCCAAACTCATCCTCATAGGCCGAGACAGAGGCGGTGGGTTTGGCCTCGCCAGTGTCATAGTCTCCATAATCCCCATACTCGTACGTCTGTTTCATATCGATCTCCTTAGTGTCACCGTATTCCTTCAGATCATACTCCTTAAAATCATACGAGTTCTCGCCGGGGTCGGGACCTTTGGTGTCTGAGCCGGTTTCTGCGGCAACCGTAGGGTCGGCGCCAACCTTCTCCACGCCTGTGATGTAATCATCAACTATTTCCTCGTCATAGTTCTGATTGGTCATTGTGAGGAGGGGAGGGAACATGGAGGGTTGGGGTTAGAGAGAGGACAAAGCATGGGAATAGGTAACTTATTGAATAACTTTCACATTATTTATCTTATTTAGAGTAATATGTGATTGTGAATCGCAGTTAAAAAACATTTGTTTTAGTCTGTTCTCAGATCTGTATGAGTTTAGACGACCACTAGTCTGTTCTCAGATCTGTATGAGTTTAGACTACCACTAGTCTGATCTCAGATCTGTGTGAGTTTAGACGACCACTAGTCTGTTCTCAGATCTGTATGAGTTTAGACTACCACTAGTCTGTTCTCAGATCTGTGTGAGTTTAGACGACCACTAGTCTGTTCTCAGATCTGTATGAGTTTAGACCACCACTAATCTGTTCTCAGATCTGTATGAGTTTAGACTACCACTAGTCTGTTCTCAGATCTGTGTGAGTTTAGACGACCACTAGTCTGTTCTCAGATCTGTATGAGTTTAGACCACAACAAATCTGTTCTCAGATCTGTGTGTTCAGACCACAGCATACTACTCTAGCTATTGTTGTCATATGATTTCATGTCATGTATGGTATGACAAGGATAATCAGGGGCCAGTCTTAGTTTAGACAGAATGCTGACCAAACAAACTTATCATACTTTACATACAGTAAAACAACACATTTCACTCCACCTATCCGCTGTATGTGACAATAAAACATACATCTATTTGAGTTTGAAAATGTCTTCTTAATCACACATTTACACATATAAACATTATCAAGGGTTACATCAGATTAAAACGAAGGGCCCGGATTCCCAGAGATGGATTAAGTGTATTGTTCCATGGAAAAACAAATTTCAACAGAGGATCCTTCGGGCCAACATGCTTTTTAGTTAAAGAGTTAATAATCT
This sequence comes from Oncorhynchus mykiss, assembly GCF_013265735.2. Lineage (NCBI taxonomy): Eukaryota > Metazoa > Chordata > Actinopteri > Salmoniformes > Salmonidae > Oncorhynchus > Oncorhynchus mykiss. The sequence continues at coordinate 86,438,088 of NC_048572.1, read as the reverse complement.
TAATATTAATAAATAATAATCTTAATAATAATAAATAATAATCTTAATAATAATAAATAATAATCTTAATAATAATAAATAATAATCTTAATAATAATAAATAATAATCTTAATCTGAGACGCAGAAAAACGGTTCCTTACGTGATTAAAACATAATTCCAGATCAACCAACAGAACTATGAGTTGAGTAAAAAATGATTTATTTATTCATGTTATGAAAATGATTCTGTTATTAAATTAAAACACACACTTTGTTCCATTAGATTAACTGTAACGGTTCAACCAAAAAACATACAATTTGATTTGATTTTCAAAAATACCTTCCTTCACCGCAGACATTGTTTTCGTCTCTCCTCATCTTCAAAACTCTTTTATTTTAATTAATGAATGTCCTGGGTTGTGTAGACTTGTTCACCTGCACCCTCATAACGGTGCCATAATGTGTTGCAGATATATGACATGCATTGGTTGCATTGCATCCATATTGTTTCACTTTACCCCTGAATGTCTCTCATTAAGGGCTACGTTTATGTGATGGTTTAGCTCAAACGAAGACGGGGAAACTACAGGAAACTACCCAGCTGGTCACAACAAACAAGAGGAGATAGGATGAACCCCATTGGTCATAACAAGCAAGAAGAGATAGGATGAACCCCATTGGTCATAACAAGCAAGAAGAGATAGGATGAACCCCATTGGTCACAATAAACAAGAGGAGATAGGATGAACCCCATTGGTCATAACAAGCAAGAAGAGATAGGATGAACCCCATTGGTCATAACAAGCAAGAAGAGATAGGATGAACCCCATTGGTCATAACAAGCAAGAAGAGATAGGATGAACCCCATTGGTCATAACAAGCAAGAAGAGATAGGATGAACCCCATTGGTCATAACAAGCAAGAAGAGATAGGATGAACCCCATTGGTCATAACAAGCAAGAAGAGATAGGATGAACCCCATTGGTCATAACAAACAAGAGGAGATAGGAAGAACCCCATTGGTCATAACAAACAAGAGGAGATAGGATGAACCCCATTGGTCACAACAAGCAAGAAGAGATAGGATGAACCCCATTGGTCATAACAAGCAAGAAGAGATAGGAGGAACCCCATTGGTCACAACAAACAAGAGGAGATAGGATGAACCCCATTGGTCACAACAAAAAAGAGTAGATAGGAAGAACCCCATTGGTCACAACAAAAAAGAGTAGATAGGAAGAACCCCATTGGTCACAATAAACAAGAAGAGATAGGATGAACCCCATTGGTCACAACAAAAAAGAGTAGATAGGAAGAACCCCATTGATCACAATAAACAAGAAGAGATAGGATGAACCCCATTGCTCACAAAAACAAGAGGAGATTGGATGAACCCCATTGGTCACAATAAACAAGAAGAGATAGGATGAACCCCATTGCTCACAAAAACAAGAGGAGATAGGAAGAACCCCATTGGTCATAACAAGCAAGAAGAGATAGGATGAACCCCATTGGTCACAATAAACAAGAAGAGATAGGATGAACCCCATTGGTCACAACAAGCAAGAAGAGATAGGAAGAACCCCATTGGTCACAACAAGCAAGAGGAGATAGGATGAACCCCATTGGTCACAATAAACAAGAAGAGATAGGATGAACCCCATTGCTCACAAAAACAAGAGGAGATAGGATGAACCCCATTGGTCACAATAAACAAGAAGAGATAGGATGAACCCCATTGCTCACAAAAACAAGAGGAGATAGGAAGAACCCCATTGGTCACAATAAACAAGAAGAGATAGGATGAACCCCATTGGTCACAACAAGCAAGAGGAGATAGGATGAACCCCATTGGTCACAATAAGCAAGAGGAGATAGGATGAACCCCATTGGTCACAATAAACAAGAAGAGATAGGATGAACCCCATTGGTCACAATAAACAAGAAGAGATAGGATGAACCCCATTGGTCACAATAAACAAGAGGAGATAGGATGAACCCCATTGGTCACAATAAGCAAGAGGAGATAGGATGAACCCCATTGGTCACAATAAACAAGAAGAGTTGAATGAACCCCGTTTGTCACAATTCATTAGCTGGCAGAGTTTGAATAGTTAATTTTATATCAAGATCAGATTTAAGAGTTGTTTCTGTCGCTTAAGGGGGTGATATTCCCTACATAGTGCACTACTTTAGACCAGAGCCCTATGGGACCCTATTCCTGTCAAGCCCTGGCCTTAGTATTTTGTGTTTTCTTTATTATTTTGGTCAGGCCAGGGTGTGACATGGGTGATTTATGTGTCTTGTCTTGTCTAGGGGTTTATTCGATTTATGGGGTTGTGTTTAGTAGAGTTGTCTAGGAAAGTCTATGGTGGCCTAGAGTGGTTCTCAATCAGAGGCAGGTGTTTATCGTTGTCTCTGATTGGGAACCATATTTAGGCAGCCATATTCTTTGGGTATTTCGTGGGTGATTGTTTCCTGTCTCTGTATTTTGCACCAGTTAGGACTGTTTCCATAACAATTCCCTACAGAGTGCATTACTTTTGACCAGAGACCTATCGGTAATAGGGTCCATGTTGGAAACAGTTTAAAAACGCCACACAAGGGTTTTTTGTGTCTCCAAGGAAAAAGACCATCCATCATTTTAACATCGTTTGTTCTTTGATCTTTGTAATATCTAGTCATTTTATTCGGAGATCGCAAGCTAAGGGCTTTGTCATTTCTAAATTAGATGATGAGTTCAGAAAGGTTCAAAAATAAGTTTCCGCATGAGGACCACCTGTTTGTTTGTTTTTAGCACTGAGCTGCTTTTAAAAGCGTTTTAAGTCTAACTTCTTAAACAATCTCTTTGAGAATACAATACACCATGCCTCAGTATTTACCAGCCGTTTGATCGTATCCAAATTGGCCTCGGAAATAATGGAGACAGGAAAATGTTCTCACCAGTATATAACATCAGGTATTCATATTAAATCATGTGTTACTGGCCTTTCAGATGCCACATGAATCAAACCCCCATATGTAACGTCGATGTTTCTCTGTCTGGCGGCTCAGCTGTTGGAATAATATCACATGCTTTCAAATTGTTCCGCCATTTTGGATCATTATTTTTTACTTTGATGGGACCAGGAAGTCCATCCTCCTCTAGAGAAAGACATGGCCTTTGTCTTATAGGCACCCTGTTCCCTATATAGTGCACTACTGATGATAAGAACCACAGGCTCGGGTCACAAGTAGTACGCTACATACGGAATATAGGATTTGGGACACAGACAACTGAGATAAACTCTGTAGTTTAGTGAATGACCTAACATTTAGTGAGTAACCTAACATTTAGTGAGTAACCTAACATTTAGTGAGTAACCTAACATTTAGTGAATAACCTAACATTTAGTGAATAACCTAACATTTAGTGAGTAACCTAACATTTAGTGAATAACCTAACATTTAGTGAAGTACCTAACATTTAGTGAATAACCTAACATTAGGTGATAAAAGTGTCATTAAACATGAAGAAGTATGTACCAGGATTGGAGAGGTTGAGTCTGTAGGGTTCTCAGCCGGTTGAGCGCTGTCCACCGTGCCATAGTCGTAGGCTGTGTATTCTCCATCCACAGCGGCTGCATCCACAGCAACTGCCTGTACATTCACGATAAAATACAAGAAAGATGAAGAAAAAAAATACTGGGATGATAACGACTCATAAACAATCACTACAGCATCAACATCTCCTGATGTGTCGGGGGGCTAGGGTCAGTTTGTTATATCTGGAGTACTTCTCCTGTCCTATTCGGTGTCCTGTGTGAATTTAAGTGTGCTCTCTCTAATTCTCTCTTTCTTTCTGTCTCTCTCTCGGAGGACCTGAGCCCTAGGACCATGCCTCAGGACTACCTGACATGATGACTCCTTGCTGTCCCCAGTCCACCTGGCCGTGCTGCTGCTCCAGTTTCAACTGTTCTGCCTTATTATTATTTGACCATGCTGGTCATTTATGAACATTTGAACATCTTGGCCATGTTCTGTTATAATCTCCACCCGGCACAGCCAGAAGAGGACTGGCCACCCTACATAGGCTGGTTCCTCTCTAGGTTTCTTCCTAGGTTTTGGCCTTTCTAGGGAGTTTTTCCTAGCCACCGTGCTTCTACATCTGCATTGCTTGCTGTTTGGGGTTTTAGGCTGGGTTTCTGTACAGCACTTTGAGATATCAGCTGATGTACGAAGGGCTATATATATTTTTTTGATTTGATTTGATTTGATTTGATGCGAAATGAAGCCTCTATACTCACCTCAGAGACACATTGATGTGTTCCAACCATTTTGTAATACCGTTAGTTACTTAGTAATTACCCACTATGTAAAGCGAACATATTCAGATATTATGACTATACGTATATATATATATATATATATATATATATATATATATATATATATAACTACGTTAGATATAAGACTAGATATAAATCGCCTCCACGAAGTGGAGATGTCATTGTCCCCTTTTGTTTTTACCTCACGTGCAGGTGCTCCTTCGGTTGGGGCAGTTTCAGTGGCCACTCCTCCTTCACTGTAGTCATAGACCTCACTGTACTCCAGGTCGTATGAATTGTACTGGACGAGAGAGAAGGGACAGGCAACCAGACAGGTAAACCCAGTTAGTACACACATACAAATACGGTATTCCTTTTTTTTCCCCCAATACATAAAAAAAAACAGGATACTATGATATGTCACATTCTTCATATGTACATGGCTTTGACTGAGATGAGTGATGTTTTTCAGACAGTTCCCAAACAACTATGCTCTCTAACTCAAAAAAAAAATAATCTAAGATTGAGTGTAGTTGTAATATCAAATGCCATACTGTAAAATGACTGACGCTGGGGATGGAGAAGCAGGTACGGGGGAGTTGAACATTTAATGAAGAACGGACAGCAAACAGGACAGGAACAGCGTCAGCACACGGGTAAACGAGGACATGTGGCAATTAATGCAGAACAGGGGGAACAGGGCGGGGAACGGGGGGTCGGTGGGGGGGGGGGGGGGGGTTGTAATGAAGATGGCAGGAGTGCGTAATGTCGGGGAACCAGACAGATATAGGGGGAGGTAATGACAGAGGTGATTGAGTCCAGGTGAGTCCAAAAATCGCTGATGCGCGTGACGGGGGGTCGGTGGACAGTGGACGGTGGACGGGGGGGGGGGGGGGGGGGGGGAGGGGGGGTTGTAATGAAGATGGCAGGAGTGCGTAATGTCGTGGAACCTGGCGCCCTCGAGCGCCAATTTGGGGAAGAGCGGGAGCAGGTGTGATACATCCTCTATAGTACTACATCTTCTAAAGTACTATATCCTCTATAGTACTATATCCTCTATAGTACTATACCCTCTATAGTACTATACCCTCTATTGTACTATATCCTCTATAGAACTATATCCTCTATTGTACTATACCCTCTATAGTACTATACCCTCTATTGTACTATATCCTCTATAGAACTATATCCTCTATAGTACTATACCCTCTATAGTACTATACCCTCTATTGTACTGTACTATACCCTCTATAGTACTATATCCTCTATAGAACTATATCCTCTATAGTACTATATCCTCTATAGTACTATATCCTCTATAGTACTATACCCTCTATAGTACTATACCCTCTATAGTACTATACCCTCTATAGTACTATATCCTCTATAGTACTATACCCTCTATAGTACTATATCCTCTATAGAACTATATCCTCTATAGTACTATATCCTCTATAGTACTATACCCTCTATAGTACTATACCCTCTATAGTACTATATCCTCTATAGTACTATACCCTCTATAGTACTATATCCTCTATAGAACTATATCCTCTATAGTACTATATCCTCTATAGTACTATATCCTCTATAGAACTATATCCTCTATAGTACTATACCCTCTATAGTACTATACCCTCTATAGTACTATACCCTCTATAGTACTTTATTAACCTCCTTGCCCCCACCGCATCATGCTGTTGGAAAGTACAGTCATTTAATATTGGGGGGGGGGGGGGGTGATTTTATATATATATATATATATATATGTAGATGATGAGAATGATTTATTTCAGCTTTCATTTATTTCATCACATTCCCAGTGTGTCAGAAGTTTAGATACACTCAATTAGTATTTGGTAGCATTGCCTTAAAATTGTTTAACTTGGATCAATCGTTTCAGGTAGCCTTCCACAACTTTCCCACAATAAATTGGGTGATTTTTGGCCCATTCCTCCTGACAGAGTTGGTGTAACTGAGGCAGGTTTCTAGGCCTCCTTGCTCGCACACGCCTTTTCAGTTCTGCCCCCACATTTTCTATAGGATTGAGGTCAGGGCTTTGTGATGGTCACTCCAATACATTCACTTTGTTGTCCTTAAGCCATCTTGCCATCTTACTTTGGAAGTATGCTTGGGGTCATTGTTCAATTGGAAGACCAATTTGCGTCCAAGCTTTAACTTCCTGACTGATGTCTTGAGATGTTACATCAATATGTCCACATAATTGTCCTACCTCATGATGCCATCTAGTTTGTGAAGTGCACCCATCCCTCCTGCAGCAAAGCACCCCCACAACATGATGCTGCCATCCCTGTGCTTCATGGTTGGGATGGTGTTCTTCGGCTTGCGAGCCTCCCCCTTTTTCCTCCAAACATAACAATGGTCATTATGGCCAAACAATTCCATTTTTGTTTCATCAGACCAGAGGAAATTTCTCCAAAAAGTATAATCTTTGTCCCCATGTGCAGTTGCAAATCGTAGTCTGGCTTTTTTATGGTGGGTTTTGGAGGAGTGGCTTCTTCCTTGCTGAGCGGCCTTTCAGGTTATGTACATATAGGACTCGTTTTACTGTGGATATATACAGTTTTGTACCTGTTTCCTACAGCATCATCACAAGGTCCTTTGCTGTTGTTCTGGGTTTGATTTGCACTTTTCACACCAAAGTACGTTCATCTCTAGGAGACAGAACGCGTCTCCTTCCTATATATATATATAAATAACTTAACCAGCACTTGCACTTGACCCCCCCCCACCCCCTTCTAGCTATGACTCTACTGACCCCCACAGCCCTTAACCAGGACTTGACCCCCCCCCCCCCCCCTCCCACTAGCTCTGACTCTACTAATAGCTACGATATTGAGGTAAAATGTACTTTCTATCCCTGTGA
>NC_048572.1:86410914-86425914 GCF_013265735.2 Oncorhynchus mykiss | reverse complement strand
CCTTCCTCCTTCACCTCTTCCTCCCTCTCTCGCTCTCGCTCTCCCTCTTCCTCTCCCTCTCTCCTATACTCCCTCTCATATCTTCTCTCTCCCCTCCCTCCCTCCCTCCCTCCCTCCCTCCCTCCCTCCCTCCCTCCCTCCCTCCCTCCCTCCTATCCTCTCTCTCTCTCCCCTCTCTCTCTTCCTCTCTCCCCCTCCCCTCTCCTCCCTCTCTCATCTCCTCTCCCTCTCCCCCTCCCTCTCTCCTATCCTCCCTCTCTACCTCTCCCTCACTTTCCCTCCCTCCCTCCCTCCCTCTCCTTCCTTCCTTCCTTCTCGCTCTCGCTCTCTCCCCTCCCTCCCTCCCTCCCTCCCTCCCTCACTTTCCTTCCATCCTTCCTTCCTTCCATCCTTCCTTCCTTCCTTCCCCCCCTCCCTCCCTCTCTCCCTCCCTCCCTCCCTCCATACCTCATCCTCTGGTTCCTGTGCCTGTGGCTGCTCCTGGTGAGGCGTTTCACAGTCGGGGCTGTAGTGTTCACAGTAGTCGTACGCTGCCCGCGGGTCGGCCACAATCAGCAGCTGCTGGATGTCACCCTGTAAAGAAGAGAGAATACGTTAAAACCGATCTCACAACTCCCAAGACAAGAAGACTAGTGACACAAAGGGGGAAAGGTCGTACAACTGAATGCATTTAACCCCTCTGAATCAGAGACAGATAAAGAGATATAATATGGTCCTCCAACACCTTCAGGAGATGAGGAGGAGAGAGCTTGTCAGTGTCGGCGCTGGGTAATGGATATGGGTTTTCACCAACCCCAATACCTCAACCATTAGGAAAAAAAAGGCTCTTCTCTAGGTCAGAGGGCGACATTTGGGGTTAGTCGCTGGCAGGGCTGTTTCTTCACGAGAGGAGATTACAAATCAGCTCTGCTGCATACCTACAAATACACCTCACCCCATACCTCACCCCATACCTCACCTCACCCCATACCTCACCCCATACCTCACCCCATACCTCACCCCATACCTCACCCCATACTTCACCCCATACCTCACCTCACCTCACCCCATACCTCACCTCACCTCACCTCACCCCATACCTCACCCCATACCTCACCCCATACCTCCCCTCACCCCATACCTCACCCCATACCTCACCCCATACCTCACCCCATACCTCACCCCATACCTCACCCCATACCTCACCTCACCTCACCCCATACCTCACCTCACCTCACCTCACCTCACCCCATACCTCACCTCACCTCACCCCATACCTCACCTCACCCCACCTCACCTCACCCCATACCTCACCTCACCCCACCTCACCTCACCCCATACCTCACCTCACCCCACCTCACCTCACCCCATACCTCACCCCATACCTCACCCCACACCTCACCCCACACCTCACCTCACCCCATACCTCACCTCACCTCACCCCATACCTCACCTCACCTCACCCCATACCTCACCTCACCCCACCTCACCTCATCTCACCTCACCTCACCTCACCTCACCCCATACCTCACCTCACCTCACCCCATACCTCACCTCACCTCACCCCATACCTCACCTCACCCCACCTCACCTCACCCCATACCTCACCTCACCCCACCTCACCTCACCCCTTACCTCACCTCACCCCACCTCACCTCACCTCACCCCATACCTCACCCCACCTCACCTCACCCCACACCTCACCTAACCCCATACCTCACCTCACCTCACCTCACCTCACCCCACCTCACCTCATCTCACCTCACCTCACCCCATACCTCACCTCACCTCACCCCATACCTCACCTCACCTCATCTCACCTCACCCCACCTCACCTCATCTCACCTCACCTCACCCCATACCTCATCTCACCTCACCCCACCTCACCCCACCTCACCTCATCTCACCTCACCTCACCCCATACCTCACCTCACCTCACCCCATACCTCACCTCATCTCACCTCACCTCACCTCACCTCACCCCATACCTCACCCCATACCTCACCTCACCCCATACCTCACCTCACCCCATACCTCACCTCACCCCATACCTCAACTCACCACACGCCACACCCCATACCTCACCTCACCTCACCCCATACCTCACCTCACCACACGCCACACCCCATTTCTCACCTCACCCCATACCTCACCTCACCACACGCCACACCCCATACCTCACCTCACCCCATACCTCACCTCACCTCACCACACCCCAAACCTCACCTCACCACACGCCACACCCCATACCTCACCTCACCTCACCCCATACCTCACCTCACCACACGCCACACCCCATACCTCACCTCACCACCCCACACCCCATACCTCACCTCACCACCCCACACCTCACACCCCATACCTCACCTCACCTCACCTCACCTTACCTCACCACACCTCACCTCACCCCATACCTCACCTCACCACACGCCACACCCCATACCTCACCTCACCTCACCCCATACCTCACCTCACCACACGCCACACCCCATACCTCACCTCAACACCCCACACCCCACACCCCATACCTCACCTCACCACCCCACACCCCATACTTCACCTCACCTGACCTCACCTTACCTCACCACACCTCACCCCATACCTCACCTCACCACACGCCACACCCCATACCTCACCTCACCACCCCACACCCCACACCCCATACCTCACCTCACCTCACCACACGCCACATCCCATACCTCACCTCACCACACGCCACACCCCATACCTCACCTCACCACCCCACACCCCACACCCCATACCTCACATCACCACCCCACACCCCACACCCCATACCTCACCTCACCTCACCACACGCCACACCCCATACCTCACCTCACCACACCTCACCTCACCACACCCCATACCTCACCTCACCACACCACCCAATACACCTCACCTCACCCCCATACCTCACCTCACCCCCATACCTCACCTCACCACACCACACCACCCAATACACCTCACCTCACCCCCATACCTCATCTCACCCCCATACCTCACCCCACGTCACCTCACCACCCAATACACCTCATCTCACCCCATACCTCACCTCACCTCACCTCACCTCACCACCCAATACACCTCATCTCACCCCATACCTCACCTCACCACACCACCCCTCACCTCACCTCACCACACGCCACACCCCATACCTCACCTCACCTCCCCACACGCCACACCTCACCTCACCACCCAATACACCTCACCTCACCACACGCCATACCTCACCTCACCACACGCCACACCACATACCTCACCGCACCGCACCACACCACCCAATACACCTCACCTCACCCCTCACCTCATCTCACCTCACCTCATCTCACCCCATACCTCACCTCACCACACGCCACACCCTGTACATCACCTCACCACACCACCCAATACACCTCACCTCACCCCTCACCTCATCTCACCTCACCTCATCTCACCCCATACCTCACCTCACCTCACCACACGCCACACCCCGTACATCACCTCACCACACCACCCAATACACCTCACCTCACCTCACCTCAACACACCCCATACCTCACCTCACCACACGCCACACCCCATACCTCACCTCACCACACCACCCAATACACCTCACCTCACCTCACCACACCTCATCTCACCTCACCTCACCTCATCTCACCCCATACCTCACCTCACCACACGCCACACCCCATACCTCACCTCACCACACGCCACACCCCGTACCTCACCTCACCACACGCCACACCCCGTACCTCACCTCACCACACGCCACACCCTGTACCTCACCTCACCACACCACCCAATACACCTCATCTCACCCCACACCCCACATCTCACCTCACCTCACCCACACCCCTCACCCCACATCTCACCTCACCTCACCACCCAATACACCTCACCTCACCTCATCTCACCCCGTACCTCACCTCACCACACGCCACACCCTATACCTCACCTCACCACACCACCCAATACACCTCATCTCACCCCACACATCTCACCTCACCTTACCCACACCCCTCACCCCACATCTCACCTCACCACACCACCCAATACACCTCATCTCACCCCTCACCCCACATCTCATCTCACCTCACCTCACCCACACCCCTCACCCCACATCTCACCTCACCTCACCCCACACCTCATCTCACCCCACACCCCATACCTCACCTCACCACACCACCCAATACACCTCACCTCACCCCACACCCCACATCTCACCTCACCTCACCCACACCCCTCATCTCACCTCACCTCACCCCACACCTCATCTCACCCCACACTCCACCCCACACCTTATCTCACCTCACCACACCACCCAATACACCTCATCTCACCCCACACACCCCACACCCCATACCTCACCTCACCACACCACCCAATACACCTCATCTCACCCCACAGCCCATACCTCATCCCACCACACCACCCAATACACCTCACCTCACCTCACCACACCACCCAATACACCTCACCTCACCACACGCCACACCCCATACCTCACCTCACCACACCACATCTCACCCCACACCCCACATCTCACCTCACCTCACCCACACCTCATCTCACCCCACACTCCACCCCACACCTTATCTCACCCCACATCTCACCTCACCTCTCTCTCCACATCTCACCTCACCTCACCCCGCGGTAATGTACTGTAGTATTCTGATTCTAACTGTCACTGCCAGATCACATTACAAAAGGAACATTTGAGAACAGAATACAGTTCTAATGTTGTTTCTATACAGAGTGGAAATCAAACAAACGTGTAACAGAAGACCAATGTAGATTTATGTGCCTGATAATAGAGACAGACAGACAGACAGACAGACAGACAGACAGACAGACAGACAGACAGACAGACAGACAGACAGACAGACAGGCAGACAGACAGACAGACAGACAGGCAGGCAGACAGACAGACAGACAGACAGGCAGGCAGACAGACAGACAGACAGACAGACAGACAGACAGACAGACAGACAGACAGGCTGACAGACAGACAGACAGGCAGGCAGGAAGGCAGGCAGGCAGGCAGGCAGGCAGGCAGGCAGGCAGGCAGGCAGGCAGGCAGGCAGGCAGGCAGGCAGACAGACAGACAGACGAAGAAACAACAACGTCCTGACCAATAGACAGCCAGCATCTTTTACAGACTGACAATCCAGTGGTGGGTTGGCTTCTCTACAGTGTCTCACACACACACACACACACACACACACACACACACACACACACACACACACACACACACACACAAACAGGGTGTTTCTGTTCTACAGTCATCCCCCAACCCAACCGTTATGGACAACGAGTCCTATTTCTCACCTTGTGTACCAATGGAACACTACTCCCTGCACAGTGCATTACTTTTGACCAAAAGACCATACTAACCACACTAAAAGTATTGCACTATGTAGAGAATAGGGTGGCATTTTGGAGGCAGCCTCAGCCTTCCTGATGTAGAAGAATGTGACAGATAAATAACCAGAGTCTGTACTTGTGAAATATCTGAGGCCGTCTGTTTTTCATGAACATTTGGAAAAGGAAATTAGATCCCCACTTCTCCATCCCCCTCCCTCCCTCCTCTTGACTCCCTCCCTCCCTCCCAGCCAAAGGCTCTTTGTCTTCTGCATGATCTTATCCCAAGGAATGTTTAAACCAGGAACTCTCTCTTTACCTCTCTCTCTCTCTTTCTCTCCCCCTCTCTCCTTCTCCCTACATTACTCTATCGCCCCCCCCTCTCTCTCTCTCTTTTCCCTCTCTCTCTCTCTTTTCCCTCTCTCCCCCTCTCTCTCTCTCTCTCTCTCTCTCTCTCTCTCTCTCTCTCTCTCTCTCGCTCTCTCTCTTTCTCTCTCAAATTCAAATTCAAATTCAAGCTGCTTTATTGGCATGAAAAACATTGTGTCAATATTGCCAAAGCAACAATGTATACAATATACATTGTAACAAAATTATAAATGATAGCAAATAATAATATAAAATGGTAGTAAATAATAATACAACATTAAATACAAAAAGAATAACAATAAAATGGTAACAGTCTACAGTAAACAATAATTATAGTAATAACAATAATAGTAATAATAAGTAAGTTACTGTTTACTATGCAGATGTTATTATTCAGTGTCCCTCAGGCTATGGCAGGAAAATACATATTTGGCTGCAAGAGGAGCCATTGCTCCTTCGCCCATGAGTATTCTTAGTTTTTCCTCTGGGTTCAATTTGTAAAAATGTGGAATATATGTAGTCATTTCTGTGAATAATGAATCTCTTTGTGAGGCATATTTATCACAGTAAAGGAGAAAGTGCATCTCTGTCTCTACCTCCCCTGTCATGCAGTGACCACATACACGCTCCTCTTTGGGTAGCCATGTCTTTTTATGTCTGCCGGTTTCTATTGCCAATCGGTGGTCACTCAGCCTGTACTTGGTAAGGATCTGTCTCTGCTTCATATCTCTGACAGAGTAGAGATAATCAGCCAATTCATTTTCTCTGTTTAGGGTCAGATAGCAATTTAGTCGGCTTTGGGATTTTGTTTCGTTTTTCCAGTATTGTAAATATGATTCCTTTGATTGGTTCATGATTTTGCTTATTGGAATTCTTTCTTTTGAAGCAGTGCTGGTGTCTCTCTCTCTCTCTCTCTTTTCCCTCTCTCTCTCTCTCTTTTTCCCTCTCTTTCTCTCTCTCTCTCTCTCTCTCTCTTTTCCCTCTCTCTCTGTCTCTTTTCCCTCTCTCTCTCTCTCTCTCGATCTCTCTCTCTCTCGATCTCTCTCTCTCTCCCTCTTTTCCCTCAATCCTCTCTCTCTCTCTCTCTCTCTCTCTCTCTTTTCCCTCTCTCTCTCTCTCTTTTCCCTCTCTCTCTCTCTCTCTCTCTTTTCCCCTCTCTTTCTCTCTCTCTCTCTCTCCCTCTTTTCCCTCTCTCCTCTCTCTCTCTCTCTCTCTCTCTCTCTCTTTTCCCTCTCTCTCTCTCTCTTTTCCCTCTTTCTCTCTCTCCCTCTCTCTCTCTCTTTTCCCTCTCTCCTCTCTCTCTCTCTCTCCCTCTCTCTCTCTCTCTTTTCCCTCTCTCCTCTCTCTCTCTCTCTCTCTCTCTCCCTCTCTCTCTCTCTCTCTCTCTCTCTCTCTCTTTTCCCTCTCTCCTCTCTCTCTCTCTCTCTCTCTCCTTGGAGAATATTAATTAGCAGTGTGTGTGTGTAAAGTAAATGGAATTAAAATATACTAAATATACTATAAGTATCAAAATAATTTCAAATTCCTTATATTAAGCAAAGCAGACGGCATTATTATTATATATATTTTTTAAACTTACAGATATCCAGGGGAATGCTCCAACACTCAGACATAATTTACAAACAAAGCTTTTGTTTAGTGAGTCCTCCAGATCAGAGGCTAGAAGGGATGACCAGAGATGTTCTCTGTTTAGTGAGTCCTCCAGATCAGAGGCTAGAAGGGATGACCAGGGATGTTCTCTGTTTAGTGAGTCCTCCATATCAGAGGCAGTAGGGATGACCAGGGATGTTCTCTGTTTAGTGTGTCCACCAGATCAGAGGCAGTAGGGATGACCAGAGATATTATCTTGATAAGTGTGTGAATTGGTCCATTTCCTGTCCGGCTAAGCATTCAAAATGTAACGAGTACTTTTGAGTATCAGGGAAATGTAAGGAGTAAAAAGTACATTATTTTCTTTAGGAATGTAGTGAAGTAAAAGTAAAAGTAGTCAAAAATATAAATAGTAGAGTACAGATTCCCCAAAAAACTACTTAAGTACTTTATCGTTTTTTAATTTAAGTACTTTACACCACTGTGTGTGTGTCTGTGTCTGTGTCTGTGTCTGTGTCTGTGTCTGTGCGTGTGTCTGTGTCTGTGTCTGTGCGTGCATGCGTCCGTGTGTGTGCATGTGCATATGTGTTTGCGTGTGTGTGTGCATGTGCATTTGTGTCTGTGTGCGTGTGTGTGTGTAACTCAAACTTGAGTATATCAGTTTTTCATCTGTTGCTCCCCTCAGCAAACATAAACTAACACGACATTAACTAAGTGGAGGCTATAAATACACCAATACAATGAAAGAGGTCAATAAGTGAAGTGATGAGCTCATAAAGGGTCAAGAGGTCAATAAGTGAAGTGTTCCTACGATGACATCATAAAGGGACAGTATGAAGAGCAGACCAAGCTGACTGGCACTCGCAGGGCCAGACCCACTCAACCACAGCATTTAGGGGGACAGAGTGGTGCAGCGGTCTAAGGCACTGTATCGCAGTGCTAGAGGCGTCACTACAGACCTGGGTTCAATCCCGGGCTGTATCATAACCAGCCGTGATCGGGAGTCCCATAGGAATGCACACAATTGTCACAGCGCCGTCCGGGTTACGGGGAGGGTTCGGCCAGGGTAGGCTGTCATTGTAAATAACAATTTGTTCTAAACTGACTTGTAAAATATTTAAAACAGATACACAAACAAATAGTGAACGTTAAGCTAGGCTCTCACTATATAAACTCAGACCAGGACAGACCCAGGCCAAGCCCAGGCCAGACCCAGAACAGCCCAGGCCAGGCACAGAACAGACCAAGCTAGACCAGGACAAACCAGGCCAGACCCAGACACAGACTAGGACAGACCAGTTAAGACCCAGGACAGAGCAGGTAAGACCCAGGACAGACCAGGTAAGACCCAGGCCAGACCAGGTAAGACCCAGGCCAGACCCAGGACAGACCAGGTAAGACCCAGGACAGACCAGGCTAAAGTGATTTCCAAATGGCACCCTATTCCCTGTATAGTGTACTACGTTAGACCAGGGCCCATAGGGCATAGGGTGACATTTGGGATGCAAACAAACTTACTAGTACTATCAGACCAGAGCAGACCAGGCAACTCTAGTACTATCAGACCAGAGCAAACCAGACAATTCTAGTGCTGTCAGACCAGAGCAAACCAGGCAACTCTAGTACTATCAGACCAGAGCAGACCAGGCAACTCTAATACTGTCAGACCAGAGCAGACCAGGCAACTCTAGTACTATCAGACCCGAGCAGACCAGGCAACTCTAGTATTGTCAGACCAGAGCAGACCAGGCAACTCTAGTACTATCAGACCCGAGCAGACCAGGCAACTCTAGTATTGTCAGACCAGAGCAGACCAGGCAACTCTAGTACTATCAGACCAGAGCAGATCAGGCAACTCTATTACTATCAGACCAGAGCAGACCAGGCAACTCTAGTATTGTCAGACCAGAAAAGACCAGGCAACTCTAGTATTGTCAGACCAGAGCAGACCACACCAGAGAGCAGAGAGGAAGCACATCCAGATATAGGGGAGGAGGACTAGCAGAATAATTTCTGACATCTGTCATAATGAGATCCATCTGTCTGGAGTCTCCTGTCAGGCCTGACCAGTAAACCTTAATAGCAGTGTGTGTGTGTGTGTGTGTGTGTGTGTGTGTGTGTGTGTGTGTGTGTGTGTGTGTGTGTGTGTGTGTTAATAATGTTTAAATATCCTACATTACTCATATCCCATATGTATATACTGTATTTTATACCATGTGCTGCATCTTGCCTATGCCGCTCGGCCATCGCTCATCCATATATTTATATGTACATATTCTCATTCAACCCCTTTAGATTTGTGTGTATTAAGTAGTTGTTGGGGAATTGTTCGATTATTCGTTAGTTATTACTGCATTGTTGGAACTAGAAGCACAAGCATTTTGAACACTCGCATTAACATCTGCTGAACATGTGTATATATTACCAATAACATTTGATTTGATTTGATAATCGCAAGTTACCTAGACCTATTGTCAAGTTAGCG
This sequence comes from Oncorhynchus mykiss, assembly GCF_013265735.2. NCBI lineage: Eukaryota > Metazoa > Chordata > Actinopteri > Salmoniformes > Salmonidae > Oncorhynchus > Oncorhynchus mykiss. The sequence continues at coordinate 86,416,145 of NC_048572.1, read as the reverse complement.
GGTTGTTAGCTAGCTAGCTAACATGACTGAACAACGTTGTTTGTTTATCAAACCGATAATTAGCGACCCCGAGATTAGATTAAAACAGCCCGCGTCATGGTTTGTGAAATAATATAAAAGGTTTATGAATCCCAGTATAAAGAAAAGAAGATATCTGGTAATATCAATATAACTGTTTAGGCGACAGACAAGACGTTTTGTTTGTCTGTAAAACTGAAAGCATTCCTGTCGTGGAACTGTGCTCCATTTTCCCTCTCTGACACAGAAGGCTGTATGACGGAGAACTTGCAAAGTCTACTCAGACTGGTCTGCGCTCTTGGTTGTAACGGGCGATAAAATTATACAATATATCAACATTGCTCACTTTGCACGCTGCTCCAAAGTAACCGATGAACAAATATAACAACAGAACAGTCATCAGGGTCTGGGTCTACATCACTGTTCTCCGTCACTGAGGAATTATATTTTAAACACTGATGGAGGAATAGATGTGTAGGAAGAGACGACGAAGAGAAGCAGGTGAGATGTTTCCCACCAGACTACACCTCACTAACTCAGATGTTCCCACCAGACTACACCTCACTAACTCAGATGTTCCCACCAGACTACACCTCACTAACTCAGATGTTCCTACCAGACTACACCTCACTAACTCAGATGTTCCCACCAGACTACACCTCACTAACTCAGATGTTCCTACCAGACTACACCTCACTAACTCAGATGTTCCCCACCAGACTACACCTCACTAACTCAGATGTTCCCACCAGACTACACCTCACTAACTCAGATATTTCCCACCAGACTACACCTCACTAACTCAGATGTTCCTACCAGACTACACCTCACTAACTCAGATGTTCCCACCAGACTACACCTCACTAACTCAGATGTTCCCCACCAGACTACACCTCACTAACTCAGATGTTCCCACCAGACTACACCTCACTAACTCAGATGTTCCTACCAGACTACACCTCACTAACTCAGATGTTCCTACCAGACTACACCTCACTAACTCAGATGTTCCCACCAGACTACACCTCACTAACTCAGATGTTCCCCACCAGACTACACCTCACTAACTCAGATGTTCCCACCAGACTACACCTCACTAACTCAGATGTTCCTACCAGACTACACCTCACTAACTCAGATGTTCCCACCAGACTACACCTCACTAACTCAGATGTTCCCACCAGACTACACCTCACTAACTCAGATGTTCCCACCAGACTACACCTCACTAACTCAGATGTTCCTACCAGACTACACCTCACTAACTCAGATGTTCCCACCAGACTACACCTCACTAACTCAGATGTTCCCCACCAGACTACACCTCACTAACTCAGATGTTCCCCACCAGACTACACCTCACTAACTCAGATGTTCCCAACAGACTACACCTCACTAACTCAGATGTTCCCCACCAGACTACACCTCACTAACTCAGATGTTCCCCACCAGACTACACCTCACTAACTCAGATGTTCTGTTCCTACCAGACTACACCTCACTAACTCAGATGTTTCCCACCAGACTACACCTCACTAACTCAGATGTTCCTACCAGACTACACCTCACTAACTCAAATGTTCCCCACCAGACTACACCTCACTAACTCAGATGTTCCCACCAGACTACACCTCACTAACTCAGATGTTCTCCAGCAGACTACACCTCACTAACTCAGATGTTCTGTTCCTACCAGACTACACCTCACTAACTCAGATGTTTCCCGCCAGACTACACCTCACTAACTCAGATGTTCCTACCAGACTACACCTCACTAACTCAGATGTTCCCACCAGACTACACCTCACTAACTCAGATGTTCCCACCAGACTACACCTAACTAACTCAAATGTTCCCACCAGACTACACCTCACTAACTCAGATGTTCTGTTCCAACCAGACTACACCTCACTAACTCAGATGTTCCTACCAGACTACACCTCACTAACTCAGATGTTCCCCACCAGACTACACCTCACTAACTCAGATGTTCCCACCAGACTACACCTCACTAACTCAGATGTTCCCACCAGACTACACCTCACTAACTCAGATGTTCCCACCAGACTACACCTCACTAACTCAGATGTTACTACCAGACTACACCTCACTAACTCAGATGTTCCCACCAGACTACACCTCACTAACTCAGATGTTCCCACCAGACTACACCTCACTAACTCAGATGTTCCCCACCAGACTACACCTCACTAACTCAGATGTTCAAACCAGACTACACCTCACTAACTCAGATGTTCCCACCAGACTACACCTCACTAACTCAGATGTTCCCACCAGACTACACCTCACTAACTCAGATGTTCCCACCAGACTACACCTCACTAACTCAGATGTTCCCACCAGACTACACCTCACTAACTCAGATGTTCCCCACCAGACTACACCTCACTAACTCAGATGTTCAAACCAGACTACACCTCACTAACTCAGATGTTCCCACCAGACTACACCTCACTAACTCAGATGTTCCCACCAGACTACACCTCACTAACTCAGATGTTCCTACCAGACTACACCTCACTAACTCAGATGTTTCCCACCAGACTACACCTCACTAACTCAGATGTTCCCACCAGACTACACCTCACTAACTCAGATGTTCCCACCAGACTACACCTCACTAACTCAGATGTTCCCACCAGACTACACCTCACTAACTCAGATGTTCCCACCAGACTACACCTCACTAACTCAGATGTTCCTACCAGACTACACCTCACTAACTCAGATGTTCCCACCAGACTACACCTCACTAACTCAGATGTTCCCACCAGACTACACCTCACTAACTCAGATGTTCTGTTCCAACCAGACTACACCTCACTAACTCAGATGTTCCTACCAGACTACACCTCACTAACTCAGATGTTCCCACCAGACTACACCTCACTAACTCAGATGTTCCCACCAGACTACACCTCACTAACTCAGATGTTCCCACCAGACTACACCTCACTAACTCAGATGTTCCCACCAGACTACACCTCACTAACTCAGATGTTCTGTTCCAACCAGACTACACCTCACTAACGCAGATGTTCCCACCAGACTACACCTCACTAACTCAGATGTTCCCACCAGACTACACCTCACTAACTCAGATGTTCCCACCAGACTACACCTCACTAACTCAGATGTTCCCCACCAGACTACACCTCACTAACTCAGATGTTCCCACCAGACTACACCTCACTAACTCAGATGTTCTGTTCCAACCAGACTACACCTCACTAACTCAGATGTTCCCCACCAGACTACACCTCACTAACTCAGATGTTCCCCACCAGACTACATCTCACTAACTCAGATGTTCCTACCAGACTACACCTCACTAACTCAGATGTTCCCCACCAGACTACACCTCACTAACTCAGATGTTCCCCACCAGACTACACCTCATTAACTCAGATGTTCCCACCAGACTACACCTCACTAACTCAGATGTTCCCCACCAGACTACACCTCACTAACTCAGATGTTCCCCACCAGACTACACCTCACTAACTCAGATGTTCCCCACCAGACTACACCTCACTAACTCAGATGTTCCCCACCAGACTACACCTCACTAACTCAGATGTTCCCCACCAGACTACACCTCACTAACTCAGATGTTCCCACCAGACTACACCTCACTAACTCAGATGTTCCCACCAGACTACACCTCACTAACTCAGATGTGGGTTTTCCCTTCTCCAGAAATGTTCTCCTGCCAAGCTAAAGTTGCCTGGCTTCTTCCCACTTACATTTCTATGATCACCCACAGTCGACGCAAAGTGGATGCAATCATGATGGTAATCATATTGGGGGGGACATAATCATCTGTAATCATCCAGCGTTGCTTACTTGTTATACCTTAGGAATGAGGACCCACAGTCACACTCGCTCCATCTCCACTCTCTATCTCTCTCTCTCTCTTCCTCTCTCTCTCTCCCTCCATCCATCTCTACTTTCTCCCTCCATCTCCACTCTCTATCTCTCTCTCTCTGCCTCCATCTCCACTCTTTCTCCCTCCATCTCCACTCTCTATCTCTCTCTCTCTGCCTCCATCTCCACTCTTTCTCCCTCCATTTCCACTCTCTATCTCTCCCTCCCTATCGCTCTCTCCCTCCCTATATCTCTCTCCTTCCATCCATCTCTATCTCTCCATCTCCACTCTCTCTTCCTCCATCTCCACTCTTTCTCGCTCCATCTCCACTCTCTATCTCTCTCTCTCTGCCTCCATCTCCACTCTTTCTCCCTCCATCTCCACTCTCTATCTCTCCCTCCCTATCGCTCTCTCCCTCCCTATCTCTCTCTCCTTCCATCCATCTCTATCTCTCCCTTCATCTCCACTCTCTCTTCCTCCATCTCCACTCTCTCTCTCTCTCTCTCTCTCTCTCTCTCTCTCTACCCCTCTCTCTACCCCTCTCTCTCTCTCTCTCTCTCTCTCTACCCCTCTCTCTACCCCTCTCTCTACCCCTCTCTCTACCTCTCTCTCTCTCTCTCTCTCTACCCCCCCCCCCTCTCTCTCTCTCTCTCTCTCTCTCTCTCTCTCTCTCTCTCTCTCTCTCTCTCTCTCTCTCTCTCTCTCTCTCTCTCTCTCTCTCTCTCTCTCTCTCTCTCTCTCTCTCTCTCTCTCTCCCTCTCTCCCCGTACAGTTGTTTTTATGATTTTCTGGCATCTCTCTGGTATCTCGTAAGGACTCCTGTTATGATTTATTGTACTGTCTGGGTCTGGAAAGAAGGACGATTGGCAGGTATTTCAAAAGTGATAAATTGAAAGCGATAAGTCAGCTTTAATATCTACCAGAGGACGTACAGTGTGTGTGTTAGTGGGATTGTGTTCTGTCCAGCATGTAAACACAATGCTCTCTAAGTCATCTCCTGTAACATGACTACTATAACAACTTACAGATGTAGGATCTTAATTTGAGCCAGTTTTCTACAGCAGGAAAATAATCCTTCAGCAACAGAAAATGTGAATTATTATGTGGATTATAATTAATGAACAGTTTTGTAGGGGTTGATACATTTTGTGTCAGGGCAAATCAAGTCTGAAATCTCAAAATGGAAATTACAAACTTTAGTACAACTACTACAACTACTAATACTACTGCTGCTACCACAAATTCTGCTACTGTTACTCAAATCAAAATCAAATCATATTTTATTGGTCACACACACGGTTAGCAGATGTTAATGCGAGTGTAG